>NC_057944.1:42811-342811 GCF_018555375.3 Anguilla rostrata
CAATCAACCGGCCTATCACGCCGTCCCCCGGCTGACTGGGACCTCGCCACATAAGTCCACCTGATTCTGCAACAGGCGAAATTAAAACCTGCAAACCGTGGAGGCATTAAGAAGGGGGCCCAGTGAAGTTTGGGAGGATCTTCGCACGTGCGGACTGCCTGACTGGGGTTTTCAGGACGCTACCATCTTGGCTGTGTGGATCGATACCGGACTCTGCGCTGCAGCTGGCAGGCTTTCAGCTATTCAGAGCGGATCGCGACACAGAGCGCTCCGGCAAAATGAAAGGTGGAGGTATTTGTTTTTATACAAACAGTGGCTGGTGTAAAGATGTTACAGTGATTATGCAGCACTGTTCTCCTGTTCTGGAAACTTTTTTCATCAACTGCAAACCCTTCTACTTCCCCCGCGAGTTCGCTTCATTCATTCTGGTCGGTGTTTACATTCCACCGCAAGCCCTCGTGCAGGAGGCACAGCGTACCCTCGCCGACCAGATACTGTGTGTCGAGCGGACAAACCCGGACTCTTTCGTTATCGTCCTCGGCGACTTTAACAAAGGGAATCTCAGCCACCAACTGCCTAAATACCACCAGTTGATTAAATGCCCGACCAGAGAGGAGAACACTTTAGATCACTGCTACAGTACAATCAACCGTGCCTATCACGCCGTCCCCCGCGCTGCACTGGGACACTCTGACCACATTATAGTCCACCTGATTCGTGCATACAGGCAGAAATTAAAACTCTGCAAACCTGTTGTGAGGACATCTAAGAAGTGGACCAGTGAAGCTATGGAGGATCTTCGCACGTGCTTGGACTGCACTGACTGGGATGTTTTCAGGACTGCTACCATCAGTCTGGATGAGTACACAGAGGCTGTGACATCATACATCAGCTTCTGTGAGGACAGCTGTGTACCATCACGCACCAGGGTTATCTACAACAACGACAAACCCTGGTTTACAGCTAAACTCAGACAGCTAAGGCTGGCAAAGGAGGAAGCATTTAGGAGTGGGGACAAGGACCGGTTTAAAGAGTCTAAATACAGGTTTAGCAAGGCGGTGAGAGATGCTAAACGACTGTACTCTGAGAAACTCCAACAGCAGTTCTCAGAAAACAACTCGGCCTCTGTCTGGAAGGGCCTCAGACAGATCCCCCACTCCACTAATGACTTGCGCCTGGCCAACGACCTGAATGAGTTTTACTGCCGATTTGAAAGACAATGGGACAGTCCTGACACCATCCCCCGTGAACCCATTCACCAGCTCCAGACCACCAGCTCCTCCTCCCCCATCTCAGCAGGAGCCCGGGCCTCTCTACAATCACCTACCTCAGAGGCCCCCTCCCCCTCCCCTATCACAATGACGACTCTCTCCCTCCTGGAGAGGGACGTTAACAGACTATTCAAGAGACAGAACCCCCGCAAAGCAGCTGGACCAGACTCTGTCTCTCCCTCCACCCTGAAGCACTGTGCCGATCAGCTGTCTCCGGTGTTCACAGACATTTTTAACACCTCACTGGAGACATGCCACGTACCAGCCTGCTTCAAGACCTCTACCATTATCCCCGTCCACAAAAAAACAAGGACCGCAGGACTCAATGACTACAGACCCGTCGCCCTGACCTCTGTGGTAATGAAGTCTTTTGAGCGCCTTGTACTGTCCCACCTCAAAACCATCACGGACCCACTCCTGGACCCCCTGCAGTTCGCATACAGAGCCAACAGGTCTGTGGACGATGCTGTAAACATGGCCCTCCACTTCATCCTCCAGCACCTGGACACTGCAGGAACCTATGTCAGGATCCTGTTTGTGGACTTCAGCTCCGCCTTCAATACCATCATCCCGGCTCTAATACAGGACAAGCTCTCCCAGCTGCACGTGCCTGACTGCACCTGCAGGTGGATCACCGACTTCCTGTCTGACAGGAAGCAGCACGTGAAGCTGGGGAAACACGTCTCCGACTCCCGGACCATCAGCACCGGCTCCCCTCAAGGCTGCGTCCTTTCTCCTCTACTCTTCTCCCTGTATACCAATAGCTGCACCTCCAGTCATCAGTCAGTCAAGCTCCTGAAGTTTGCAGACGACACCACTCTCATTGGACTCATCTCTGGTGGGGATGAGTCTGCCTACAGGAGAGAGATTGAACATCTGGTGTCCTGGTGCAGCCATAACAACCTGGAGCTCAACGCCCTAAAGACAGTAGAGATGGTAGTGGACTTCAGAAGGAACGCAGCCCCACCCGCCCCCATCACCCTGCATGACTCCCCAGTCGACACTGTGGAGTCCTTCTGCTTCCTGGGCACCATCATCACCCAGGACCTCAAGTGGGAGCTGAACATCACCTCCCTCACCAAGAAGGCTCAGCAGAGGATGTACTTCCTGCGGCAGCTGAAGAAGTTCAACCTGCCAATGACAATGATGGTGCACTTCTACACTGCCATCATTGAGTCCATCCTCACCTCCTCCATCACCATCTGGTACGCTGCTGCCACTGCCAAGGACAAGGGCAGACTGCAGCGTATCATTCGCGCCGCTGAGAGGGTGATTGGCTGCAATCTGCCATCCCTCCAGGACCTGCACACCTCCAGGGCCCTGAGGCGGGCAGGAAAGATTGTGGCCGACCCCTCCCACCCTGGACACAAACTCTTGCAAACACTCCCCTCCGGCAGGAGGCTGCGGTCCATCAGGACCAAAACCTCACGTCATAAGAACAGTTTTTTCCCGACTGCAGCTGGCCTTATCAACAAGGCCCGGGACCCCCACTGATGCCACTGTCACTGTACTGTTATCCTGACCCCCACGGACACCAACAGACAGCACCTGTACTTAAAACCACTTTATCCCCTTGCACTATTGTTATTGTTTTGCACTATGTTTATGTTATGTTATGTTATGTTATGTCTGTTATGTTTTTTACTGCACTATTGTTCATCTTACTCTATTTATCTTATTTTATGTTCACTGTTACGCACCACCTGACCAAAACAAATTCCTTGTATGTGTAAACCTACTTGGCAATAAACCCGATTCTGATTCTGATTCTGATTCTGATGTAACTATAGCAAATAATTTTTTAAACCATGAACTCAATATAAATACATGGCAATAAACCTTTAACAATCAAGTAAATCATTAGTTGATTGTAAAATCATTTAAATGCATGTGAACTAACCCTCTTGCACTGTCATGCACAATAGAAGATATGGCTACATCATATACCCAAATGTAGCGCACTTGCTAAGCGCTAGTGCATGGTTTCTAAAGCCGCGTTTCCACCAAAATTACCCGGAACTTTCAGTCCCAGGAACTACTTTACCAGGAACTAAAAGGTTCCTTCAGCCAATGGTTGTCTGCGTTTCCACCGGGGTCTAAAGTACCGCGAAGATTAGGCAAATTAGCCCACTGACGTTGTCGTCGGTCCATCTGTCATATGATTTCTTCTGTAACTCCATACTACCACCGAAGTAGCCTACATTATTTTCTAATAACCGGGACAGCCCGGAGGGGTTTATTCCACTTATATACAACGGGTTACCAACAATGACTATATATGGTTACTTTTGTATTTATTGATTTTCATATATCCTCTCAAACACATTCATTAACAGCAGAAAACATGCACACGTTGTAAACAATTTGCTGTTTTATTACTTCCTCGTCGTCAATTCCATGTAGGCTAATCGCAAAATGACAAAAATAGAACGAAAACTCGGACTTGCGTGAAAATGTAAATTAGTAGTGGTACAGCCACCGTTTGCTTTCCTTCGAAGTTACTGCTGGCCGAGCAGCGAAGTGTGCCCTCCAGATGCGAACCATGCACCATAAATTAGTCCATAGTCTTCCTGGTCTTTTCGTGGAATTGAAAAATGGCAGTAAAATTGAGTAAAATTACGGCAGTCTGAAAAAGATAAAGGGAAGATTACTAGAATTAACCTCTTATTTTACCCGGATAAAAAGTGCGGAAGGTGATTTCCAGTTTGCTTGTACTGTATCACCAATGTTAATTATGCAGAACTACCGCATACCTCACATAACTGTATCAAACGTTTTGAGTCAATTACAACGGGCTAACAAAGAAAATCCGGAAGAAAATATTCAGCAACCGAATTAATCCGTTTGAATGTTTTGGTAGCCTACGTAATATGCTGTCCCAGCACGAATGCTTGGCATTTTATAAAACGAATACTAAAGCAAGAAAAGAACAGAAGAGCACACGTTATAATTCCAAGACGTTGACAGGCTATAACCAAAAGTAGGCTACTGCGCCGCATAACATACAAGTTTGATTTGAAGTTATTATGAAAATAAATTGGTTTGCCGCTGCATATTTTCAAACATGGCGGGTAATGGCGGAAAATAAATACAACACAAATGCTACGAGTACTCGGCCAATCAGAAATGTTCAGCGCTGCAAGCTCCACCCAAAAGGTTCCTGTACTTTCGGAAAGTACTACCCCCCGAGCAGGAACGTTTTGGGGGGTAAAACAAAGCCCCCAGAACTAAATTTAGACCCTAGTTCCTGCGGTGGAAACGCACTGAGTTCCTCAAAAGGTTCCTAGTTCCGGGGTATAGTTCCTGCGGTGGAAACGCGGCTCAACAGTACTGCATTAGCTAACTTCATTTAAGTGCATAGGCTCAACTAATAGCCACCTTGAATGAGCTATAGCCTACTTAAAATTAACACAAGGTTATTACATGGCACATTCATACACATGTTACATAGCACATTCATACACGTATGATACAATAACAGTGCGATTCACGCTTTCAAATAGCAACATTCAACTTTATATGAGAGAAACTCAATAGCTATACATACCACGTGTGGCTAATGCTATTTTCAAGGAAACACGGAGTTAATAACACACGTGTTGCTGCTACAATGGCGATATTTTAGCTAAATTTCAAATTTAAACTCGCTGAAATCCCAAAGGAAGAAACTGAAGTGTGCAAACTGAAAAATATTAAACGCCACGTGTGGCTAATGCTATTTTCAAGGAAACACAGAGTCAATAGCACACGTGTTGCTGCTACAGTTACGATACTTTAGCAAATTTAACATTTAACTTACCAAGATCCCAAGGAAAGAGGTTGAAGTGTGCGATCTGGAAAATATTTGGTCCGTGGGCCATTTACGGAGCTACTCTTTAGGTTTACTGCTTAAATTAACGATTATGATTTGTTACTTCTAATCGTCTTTTTCTTTCTCCCGTTCTCCCCTCTTGCTGTGCGACAAACAGTCTCAACCAAGTCCCTGGGAGTGGGCGGGGCTAACTATTTTCCAGAATGATCTTAAGACATTACTGCCTGTTACAGCCAATAAAACTAATTAGGGGTGCAAAACAAGTCCTCCTAACAGTTAGGTAGGGAGCCTCCCTTTTCTAAAAGCTACAGGACTCAATACTGTCGACTCGGCAAATACTCCTCAATAAGGACTTTCAAGTAGGCCATCTGACTAGTTGCAATGGCAGGAGCACAAACAATTTCAACTTTTTGCCTTAGCAGCAACACAAATTGCCAAACTTCATTTTCAACTGGATTTTAAATTTTGTCCCCAATCAAGAGAGGCAGAAGTCTAAGGAAACACCAATTCTGGACAGCATGTCCACTCAATTTCTCACTTCCTGGATTCATTTCGCATGGCTTATTGCTGGCGTCATCGCCGAGGTACCTGAAGTGATTAAGCTGTCCATTCAGTTCTCTATACGTGAAGAATTTCTGATTTGTGACAAAATGACTTAGGTATAGAGCGAAGTCATATGCGACGATACCCTCAAATAAGTCATGGCCCAGACAAGGAGGCAGACCAAGTTGGCACACATGGAAGTGGGATAATTTGATAAATTTGGAATCAAATCAAATTTAATTCCCAGTGACAGTTTTGATGTACTTACGTTATGCTGCATGCTGTGCTGCACGCTGTCTTTGTATGATGCAATTGTTTTCTTTTCACCTGTTGTGAAGGGAGATGACAAAAATTGAGCATGGCCAACAGTACATAATAGAGCCCGACCGATGCCAGATTTTTGGGTCCGGTGCCAATCCCGATTTTGGGGAGTCCTAGCCCACCGATTACCGATGTTTTGACCGATATTTTGTCAAAAAGTGCAACATTTTCAAACCAATTTGAAAAACTTATATTTTATTAAAGTTTCTATATTTAAGAACATTTAACTTATAAGCAAACAAAAAAAAAATTAAAATAAACACACAAAACTTTTTAGATAAAAAAAGTAAAAGATGATATTAAATTAAATATACATATTAACACTATATTTAAGTGTGTGAAATCAAAATAACTCCACACCTTGCTTTTACTCCTTTCTTTTCCAACATCTATAAAAAAATTAATGTAAAAAATCCCTTTTCCAGTTTCAAACATGTATTTTTATGATTATTATTATTATTATTGTTGTTATTATTATTTCTTAGTATCTATTCTCAGTACATTAATTATATTTTCTTATTTTATTCCTACTAAAGCCGGGCACCCACCGCACGCGTATCGGCCGCGAGCGCACTACGCGCGTATTACGCGCGTAACTGAAGCGTAGTTGAAGTACTGTTATTACAACGGCAGCGGGCGACGTCGTCTCCACCAGATGCGAACGCGTCGCGTACCGGCTGCGAAGCTCGCGCGACACAAGCGAACTGAAGCGTAGTTTTTCGCTTCAGTTCTATTTTTTCGGCTTGTCGCGCGTCACGATGGCCTGTTTATACACAGAAATATGCTCTAAAATGCTAGGTATACATGCTCTGATTTATATTTCATCCTTATATTACTGGGGGTGTGTCCCTAGTTACCTCCCAGATATTTTATAAGCACCAAAAAAAAAAATACAAGCCTTTTCGTTTTGTAAAAATAAATAAATAAATAACTGGAACCTGGGGAAAAGGCAAACTTAGTTTCGCTGTCTTATTTTGCGGAGGGGGTGGGGTAAATTTGAAAATACACCACAGAAAGACGTAGCCTATCGCACTTGTACTTCAAAGCTTCCGGTGTTCATGGCGTTGTGGTGTTCATATCTCTTCAAGATTAAACTGTTACTGTCTTTTTCATGATTAGCTGATTTTACTAAATATGATCCTATAAATGTTTTGACGTGAATGACAAGACAACACGGGAATTCCCAATGGTTGATTACGGATTATTTATTATTATTATGATCATTACATATTCTTCATGAAATTGGCACGCTTGTTAACCAAGCAAATAAATTAATACAGTTTGAGATTGATTGTTATGCAGGCTACGTTGCGATTTAAGTTTATGGTAATTCTTGAAAGCGTTTACTTTCTCACGTATTTACGAGTTAACGAAATATTACCAAATTAACAAACTGAAAAAGGTCTCTCACCAAAGTATTCACTTAACCCATAATCAACAGTCCTGAACAAACATGAAATACACGATGTAATCCCACTGTAGACTGCGAGAGCTACTAGGAATATATAGCTTTTACGCAAGCCTTTGCGCGACACAAACGGAACCAGTGGAGACACCCTACGCGCCGCGTCGTGCTGCTTCGCCGTGCTGTTTACGCGACGCATACGCGACGCGTGCGGTGGGTGCCCGGCTTAAGGGTAAAATGAGGCACACCGGTGATTGTGCGATGCTCTGACATTTGTGTAAATTTCATCGACTTTATATATAGTGATTCCAAAGTGTTTCATATTTTTGTTTTCAGCACAAACTCAGCTACAACAATATGGCAGCAGTAAGTAGGTCATAATAATGTGTGGATTGTAAACTGCTCTAAAAACACACAAACTGTAAACAGTAGTATTGAACATGCACAGGAATGTTGTAATAAAACACACTAAACAATTGTGAATAAGACTTTTGGTCACGGAAATGTGTTCTTCAAGGTCTTGGGTATCAAAAGATGACAAAATATTTTAGCAAATCCATTGAGAAATATAAAATAAATTGCTAAAAGTTAGTGTTGTGACTACTATTTTTCAACACCAGGTTGGCAAGGGAGGGCAAATGGCTTTTCTGTAATGAATATGCATTGGGTAGGAATACCTGCCAGCTAAGTAGGCTATTCACACCTGGCCGCATGCCTCCCCGCCACTAAGACAAAGACTCAGTGAGCCATTTAGAAGACAGAAGACAACTTTTGATTTTAGAACATTTATTGAAGTAAACTGCATGGAAGATGAGATGAGACTGGTGTACTCTTGCAACGTCTGCCTGGCTTCTTAGCTAGTGGTGAACTAGGCCGTGTTTCCTGATCAACATCTCTGCAAATATAATAAAAACAAAATTGTTAGGAAATGTGAAATCAAATAAAACTTTATTTATATAGCACATTTCTTTCAACAGGTGAAAATTAAATGTGCTTTACAAAAAAGGGACAAACCACTAACTAATGAAAACAAAATTTATGAAATGTGACATCATATACAAACAAAGAACCAAACAAACACAACCAGACGCAGAGAGGTAGCCTATAATTTTGAGAAGCAATGGTTAGAATCATTCGTAGTGTGGGAACTTACAAACGGGCTTATTAGTGAATATTTCTACAAACACACAGATAATGTAATACAGCACATTTACAAATAATGCAAGCTATCAACGAAAAAACATTAGCTTAACTAAATAAACACTAATATTCCAACTAAACTACACGCAACTCATCAATAACAATCTCAATCTGAACTAGGCTAGGTCTGTTTAGCTAAGTGGTTATTTTATTGCTATTTCCCGAACTTACTTAGAGAATGCTAATATCGATTGTGCAAGGACATCAGTTTTAGAATCCTAGCCACGCCACTACACACCAGGCATGAGCTATTTATTACGAATATGATCGAAAAACATACAGTCTACCTGATACTTCTAACACAACCAGACGCAGAGAGCCTAGCCAATAATTTTGAGATACAGTAGTTCGAATCGTTCGTAGTGTGGGAATTTACAAACGCGCACATTGCTGGATATTCCTACAAACACACAGATACGTTGCAATACAGTACACATATTTACCAATATGATCATAAGAAATATACTTACGCGTGAAGTTGATCCTCAGCTGGATCAGTTCGCTGTTCGAAATGACACCGCTCTTCATCAGTGTTGGCTTCCGGACGGACCATTTTCCAAAATTAAACGAAATGTTCACCTCAAAAGAAGTGAATTAGGCGACACTCTGTGACATTCTATCCCGCTTTGACTTGGCATTTCTCACGTGGATCTCGCATCGCCCCTCCTTTAGTCTCCTTCTATGGAGAGTAATTAAAATGTTGTTAACATGTGAATGCAATTTGGGCGAACTTCCTGCTGAGCGAAATTCACATAGTAATGAGTAAAGTTTAGCGAAGCATACATGATCTAATTAATCAAATTTGGAACATTTAAAACAATTTATATTATTTGCCAATAGGCGCATTGGAAAGTCGCGATTCTAAGGTTTCTGTCAATGTTTTTGTTGCGTCTGTATGATAACAGCACGTGAAGTTAATCATCCAAATAGAAACTAAAGTTAATTTCTTCTTGTCGAGCTCCGCTGGCGGAGCTCTCGACCCCAGAGGGTTAAGCAAACATCTCTGGTCGTAAGTTCTATGAAAACAATGATTTTATCAAGAAAAAATAGTTCATTCCCGTTTCATACCATGCAATTTGTTGTGTTCAATAATAGATGTTACAGGTTGAGTGTATTCTGACCACTAGGAGGCACTGTATTACTTTCCCGAGAGTAGTTGGAAGACTACCCTAGTAAGGATGTGACGTGGGGGGAAAGTGTGTTGACGAGGAGAGATTAGGTTAAGGTGCATACAGTCCTGCTCTTGAGTAGCCTAAAGCTAATTCTGATGCTCC
The DNA here is from genome assembly GCF_018555375.3 of Anguilla rostrata. Classification (NCBI taxonomy): domain Eukaryota; kingdom Metazoa; phylum Chordata; class Actinopteri; order Anguilliformes; family Anguillidae; genus Anguilla; species Anguilla rostrata. The sequence goes on from NC_057944.1 coordinate 52,637, forward strand.
TTGCTTGCCACAAAAGCCTCCTGATTCTGCAACCCAACAACATAATTTAATAAAAACACCATATGTAAACCATATGACAGTCAAATTCATCTGCCTAGCACTGTCACCCTTTTAAAACGGTGTGTTCGTAGACATAGCGTCTTTCTAAAACGGATTTTGAATGCAGCTAGCTTAGTGAATAATGAGGCCTTTTAAATGCTTGGGGTAAATAAAAGGGGCGATTGGGCTCCACAGTGAACGAAGAAGCACCTGCGTGGGCACCGGAATGCGCTTCCGCAGTTCATTAGGCGAATAGCGATCTTATAAATCTGAATTCCCGACACAGAAATAATTAACCAGTTTAAACAAAATAATTAATCAAATACTAACCTGAAATCGGCAGCAGTTGTGTGCCTCATCGTTTTTAATACAGTTGATAACGCTATTAGCGATCTCATAAATCAAAATTCCCGAGACAGATATAATTAGCCAGTACATCTAAAACGAACTTGGTGTAATTGGAAACACTTTACAAGCGGTACACGTCCTCCAGATAGATCGCGTGGGCACCGGAATGCGCTGCCGAAGTTCGTTAGGCAAATAGCGATCTCATAAATCTGAATCCCCGACACAGAAATAATTAACCAGTTCTTCTATAACGAACGCTGTGGCACTGGATACAATTTAAACAAAATAATTGATAGAATACTAACCTGTAATCGGCAGCAGTTCTGTGCGTCACCGTTTTAAATACAGTTGATTATGCTATTAGCGATCTCATAAATCCAAATTCCCGAGACAGATATAATTAGCCCGTACATCTAAAACGAACTTGGTGTAATTGGAGACACTTTACAAGCGGTACACGTCCTCCAGATAGATCGTGTGGGCACCGAAATGCGCTTCCGCAGTTCGTTAGGTGAATAGCGATCTCATAAATCTGAATTCCCGACACAGAAATAATTAACCAGTTCTTCTATAACGAATGCTGTGGCATTGGATACAATTTAAACAAAATAATTCATCAAATACTAACCTGTAATCCGTAGCAGTTGTGTGCGTCACCTGTTTTAAATACAGTTGATAACACTATTAGCGATCACATAAATCCAAATTCCCGAGACAGATATAATTAGCCAGTACATCTAAAACGCACTTGGTGTAATTGGAGACACTTTACAAGCGGTACACGTCCTCCAGATAGATCGCGTGGGCACCGGAATGCGCTGTTTTAGTTATAACAAAATAATTGATCAAATACTAACCTGATCAAATACTAACCTGTAATCGGCAGCAGTTGTGTGCATCACCCGTTTTAATTACAGTTGATTGCGCTATTAGCGATCTCATAAATCCAAATTCCTGAGAGAGAGATATAATTAGCTAATACATCTAAAACGAACTTGGTGCAATTGGAGACACTTTACAAGTGGTACACGTCCTCCAGATAGATTGCGTGGGCACCGGAATGCGCTGCCACAGCCCTGTTCGGGACATGCAGTAGGCGTCCATATCGCCAGTAAAGACAATTAATATGCCGAATTTGCCAATAATCAAGCATCACCGCTATTACTAGTAATATTGACATGGAACTTAGAAGTTCCAAAGGGGGGAATGGGGGAAGGAAATGCATTTAAAATCACCAACCATCAACACCAAGATGGAGTATATTATTAACAAAAGAAGTATATGTAGAACTAGCAATGGCCAGATATTTGTCAAAACAGTAATAATCTGTAGAGGTTTGCACTAAATATAAAACACAAGCTGTAAAAGTCCGTATACAATGAAAGCACAGCTTCTGGCATACAAACTAGGCCTTTCATACAAACGTGTTGTGAATGATAAAATCCAGCAGGAGATAAATGAAGTGAATACATGTCTGACACCAAGAAGGGGAGGAAGACTTAGATAAGAGAAGGGAATGCCTATTTTTTAATGAAAGAAAGGAAGGAAATAATGGTGTCTGGAAAATGCGAAACAATGATGTATGGGAAAGAGTAAAGTAAAATGATGTAAGCATGAGGGACAGTCCAAGCTTTAGCTCCACAGCAGGAGGAGCTAACAAGATAGGATTAAAGGGAGTGTTCGGCCCCAGGGGAGTTTAGTATGTCTTGTGTGTCTTGTCTGTCTGTGTGTGTGTGCATCTTATGTGTTTTCTGTGAAGTGTCTTGTGGAATGCTTTGAGACTGTTTGTATTGATATGCTCCGATTAGCCCGGGTTCTTGCATGTTAACTTTCATTTACCTGCAATAAATCCAGTTGCATCAGACTCTGAAGGAGTTGAAGAAGTATTTTGAAGAAGTATTCAACAGTGTGAGGAGAACACCCAGCTCTTTTGGCCCAGGCTGGGTCCTGTTTTTCCCACACTACGTAATGTGAATGTTGTTATAAATAAGTCATTTATACAACACACATTTAAAAAATCAACAACTATTTACAGCATAGCAGAGTCTTACAAATGTAACATGGTTATAATGATTACAATTGCCATTGTACCAGAGGTGTATGTGTGTATTTTGGATCTAGTGTTCTGTCACTTTAAAATACTTGTGTAGTTGCCTTTACGTTCTTCCCAGTTTAACTTGCCCATGCAAGCAGTAGGTCACGTTTTAACATTGTGCCAATTATTTTAAGAGATTGTTCATATTTGTTCACAATTATATTGTTATATCAATGCATATGTACCTAAAGGAGTTTAGGAAAAAGGCTTTTGTGCATTTGTAGATTTGTATTTTTGTATATCCACTATATCTGTTCTACAAACTGCAACAAACGGTAGGCTATGTTGCTAGCTAAGTTAGCCCCTTACCAGGCCGCGTGTGTGTGTGGTAACGAGTGTTTCTACATTTTTAGATCACCATTGCTGAAGATACATGTTGAGAACAGTCCAGTGATCGCACTGTTTGTCTATTATCAGAATAAATCAGCTCAACTGGGAATCCTGGTTTGTGGTGCTTTTACACAACACAACACAAGATCACGCCTGTAACACAAAGAATCTGACAACAATGTACAGTCTTGGAATGCTGTGTTTTCAACAATAACAAAATTAATTAATTTAAATAAGTAATATCACTCTACAAAAAACTTGTATTCAAGTCCTGATCGGCTACTGAATCTTACAACAAGGCTTGGAATGCTGGGCTCATTTAAACTTTTAAAAAACTGTCCAAGGTTTTTTGGCTTTTACCTTTCCTCCTTGACATTATCCCTAAATGTCACAAAGGAAGTATCTGGGTTACTGACTGTTTGGTTGGCTAGCTAAGTTAGCTAAATGACCACGTTGTCATAAAATTTTTCCAGACCGTGAAAACTGCCTGACTTGTTTACATTTTGGACAGATGTGGCACCTGAGTAAATCTATCGTTGTTTCCGTCGCAGCACTTTCAACACAATCAATAGCCTAAAAAAAAATCTTCTTTTTACCGTGAACAGACCTGCAAACTCATCAGGGGTGAAAAAGGTGACAAAAGCCACATTTCCAGCAAAAGTACCCAGAACTTTTAGTCCCAGGAACTACTTTTCAAGGAACTAAAAGGTTCCTTCAGCCCATGGTTGTCCACGTTTCCACCGTGATCTAAAGTCCCGCAAAGATTAGGTAAATTAGCCCACGGACATATGAAAAAGCGTTGTCATCGGTCCATCTGTCCTATGATTTCTTCTGTAACCCCATGCTACCACCGAAGTAGCCTACATTATTTTCTAATAACCGGGACAGCCCGGAGGGGTTTATTCCACTTACATACAACGGGTTACCAACAATGACTATATATGGTTACTTTTGTATTTATTGATTTTTATCGATTTAATCACCTGAAATTGAAATATTCGTCTGCAGCCGTTTTGCCATATTTTACTGTTGTCAGCAAAACTGTCGTTGGTAGTTGAACTTCGACCGTTGTTATGCAACAAATAGGATATGACAGGCCAATAGTCAGATTGTAACTGTTTTATATATCCTCTTAAACACATTCATTATGTTTTTATGCGAACATTCACTTTCATGTCTTGACATCCGAGGCGACAGAATGCATTCACATTTCCAATATAACTGGCAACAACAGCAGAAAACATGCACACATTGTAAACAATTTGCTGTTTGATTACTTTCTCATCGTCAATTCCATATAGGCTAATCGCAAAATGACAAGAATAGAACAAAAACTCGGACTTGCGTGAAAATTTAAATTAGCCACCGTTTGCTTTCCTTCAAAGTTACTGCTAGCCGAGCAGCGAAGTGTGCCCTCCAGATGCGAACCATGCACCATAAATTAGTTCATAGTCTTCCTGGTCTTTTTGTGGAATTGAAGAATGGCAGAGTAAAATTACGGCAGTCTGAAAAAGCTAAAGGGCCGATTACTAGAATTAACCTGTTATTTTACCCTGACAAAAAGTGCGGAAGGTGATTTCCAATTTGCTTTTACTGTATCACCAATGTGAATTACGCAGAACTACCGCATACCTCACATAACTGTATCAAACGTTTTGAGTCATTTACAACGGGCTAACAAAGAAAATCTGGAAGAAAATATTTAGCAACCAAATTAATCCATTTGAATGTTTTAGTAAGTAAAATGCTGTCCCAGCACGAATGCTTAGCATTTTATGAAACGAATACTAAAGCAAGAAAAGAACAGAAGAGTACACATTATAATTCCAAGACGTTGGCAGGCTATAACCAAAACTAGGCTACTGCGCCGCATAACATACAAGTTTGATTTGCAGTTATTATGAAAATAAATCAGTTTGCGGCTGTAGATTTTTAAACATGGTGGTTTAAATAAAACAAATAACACTGCAAGTAGTCGACCAATCAGAAATTTTCAGTGCTTGCGCCCCACCCCAAAGCCCCCAGAACTAAATTTAGACCCTATTTCTTGCAGTGGAAACGCACTGAGTTCCTCAAAAGGTTCGTAGTTCCAGGGTAAAGTTCCTGCGATGGAAACGCGGCTAAAGATGCAAACCCTCTATGGGGGTCTGGGGGCATGCCCCCCCTGGGAAGAATTTTTTAAAAATATCAGCTTTAAAATGTGGATTTACAGTAGATTTTAGCATGAGGATACAGGGAACAACTCACCCTAAAATTAATGTAATCTTACTGCTAATGTCCCGCTTACATTACAAAAGTAAAAAACACAGATTCTGTTATATTTTGGTAGAGAGAGAGAAAAAGACAGAGAGAGTTTTATAGTGGCAATATGGTGTGGCAAGGTGTGTTCTATTACACACATTATTTAACTGACTAGTACTGATAGTTCAACTTAAGGCACAGTGGGTGGCTGTTGAGCTGAAAACGAGGAGGCAGAAAACTTCCCCTGATTATAGCCTTGACTTTCAGTCATTTTCCTTGATTAACAAGTCTGCCCACGATCTGAATAACTCAATTGTAGATAAGTGTAACCCAGGTTGCACGACTTTCTGCAGCGCGAGGTAACACGTGCTAGCCTGTTTACTTTCCTTTTGTATTTCAGTGTAACCCAGGTTATTTTACTTTTTCTTTTGTATTTATGATTGGTCATTGCGACTGACACTCATGTTCTACTAAGTGGTATTATTGGTTAGAGGGCGGGATTACTGGGCCAAAATGCAATGCTGAGGTTGGTATTCGCTCTCTCACCTATTGTACATGGAAGCTGGCTATCGTTTTACACAGTTTTTGGTACCTGTTAGCTGCTGGCTTTCGTTTTAAACAATTTTTTAGCGCCAGTTAGTTTCTTAGCTGCTGGCTATCATTCTCATAAAATTTTATTGCTGATTAGTAGCTAGCCATCGCGTTGCTTGTCTAGGCGTTTATTGTGCCAGCATCTGGAGCAGAAGCGGACAACCTCAGATAGTGCCCCAAGCAAGCCTGGAAACGCTTGGTGGTTCCTCTGAGCTATGAAGAAGTTTTTATACCTTTATAATTATATAACGCTTTACCTTCATTGGGGTTATCATAGAGATACATATGGTCTATTTAAACTAATACCTTAAATGGTTTAAAGTGATTCTGTTACATTCTAGCACCCTTTATCATTCCGAAGTGATTGCATTGCCTCTTACGTGACTCAGAGATTTGTTTGGACACTCCAGCAGTGAATCTAGAGGCCCGTATTTAGCAGTGAACTTGTCTGCTATTGCACTGGTAAGTGTAAAAGTCTGTTACATAAACACAGTTTACTTCGTCACACCATGCTATGAAGATCAAATAAATAAATAAAAAAATATAGCTGTGAGCAGCAATGAAGGGGCCAAGCACTACAGGGGCTCCAGGAGGACAAGCAACCAGAAAAACCCCTGTACAAGACACCAGTCCATCGCAGGGAGAACGGCATAACCCTCTACCATTCTGCAAAGTTTTGTAAAAACCGACCAGTCGGTTATAGGGGCCGCCATAGACTTCCATGGCAGAAAGCAATTGAAGCATTTGTCAAAAAAGTTTAATTTGTGGAAAATCACAGCTCTAGGACAAAAAATGTCTAATTTGCGGACGATCCAATGGGCGGGGCTTATGGGTCCTTATTGGAAACGTGTTACCCTTGACGAGTTGCACATATGTGCAAAATTTCATGACTGTAGCTCAAATGGGGAGGGAGATATGCTTAATGCAAAATTATCTAAGAAAAACACCTTTTTGCTCATGACAGCGCCACCTCTTGGCCAATCGGCGTCATATTTCCTCCCTGTCCATATAGAGTGCCCCAATACATGTGTACCGAGTTTCGAAAACATCGGCACAGCGGTTATGCCTAAATAGAAAATAAGCTGTCTAGTGCCACCACATTGCTTGATTGGGCCGAAAATAGAGGGTTAGCCTCCACTTATATCTGCTGATGGGCCCACCAAGTTTCATGCTGTTAGGTGAAACCGTTCAGAATTTACACACCTTCATGTTACAAGCCACGCCCTTCTCAATATTCATTGGCTCATTGTGGCCATATAAATAGATTTAGCCAAATTCTGTGAATAACTTTTGGTCAGCACCATCTGTAAATCATACGTACCGAATTTGGTGGTGATCGGATCAACGCCCTAGACTAGTTCACAAAAGAAGGTTTTTTGAATAATTCAAAATGGCGGAAAATCTATCATGACTCGTTTTAACGGCAATGACCCAAGGATTCAGGGGAAACACAACTCTAGGACAAACGGTTCAAAAGTTGTAAGCAAAAATGTACCTTAAAGTTTGGCCTGTTGGTGGCGCTACAGAGTTGGATGGATTGACCCCAAATTCGATGCCTGGATACATTGGCCTATCCTTGATCAATGTGCCAAATTTCATAAAAAACCACCAATTGGTTCTATGGGCTGCCATAGACTCGCATTGCAGAAATAATAATAATACTAACGATTACAATAGGTGCGCTGCACCTTTGGTGCTTGGCCCCTAATTATAAACTCAAAAATGCCATCTAACCTGTGCTCATTCAAATGACAAAATCTGCGTATTCCAGATCTTTGCATTGAACATTTTCGGAGTCTGTACGTTCCAGTTTTTAGTATGCTAATGTCGATTGAAATGTGCACAATTTTGCAACGCAAATAGAGTGTTTTTCTCATCTAAACTGAGGAGAACTGCCTATCATATTTAGTAATATGTAATTTCTAATCAAGTACAATAATTTTAAAAAAGTTGACTGTGGACGTATGCTTCTCTATAGGCTTTTAATGTTTTTTACATTTTAAAAGATTGTAGTGATCAAGAATATAGTTAAATTTATGTAATTATGTGAAGGTCGATGAAGAACAGCAGGTGTTATGTCTAAGAATTTGTAACTAAGGAAAGACTGTGGCCTCTTTGTACACTGATGTATGCGATCTAAAGAATCTTTGTATCCCAGTTGCAGGAGGAAAACTAAACATTTATTTATTGGAATTTTGTAAATAACTTATGTTGGGAAACAGTCTTGTGCAGAAGACCTTTGAGTTGCAAGAGAAGAGAAAGGACACACCGACCTAGAAAGAACTGTTTTGCTATATCTAGTTATTGTATAGATTATATTTTATTAAAATGAATAAATGAAAATCAAATTGATAACAGGAACAGTAATAATATACACATTCTGTTAGAACTTGTTGATGTGTATGTATATGGGTTAAATATTTCATTTGGATTACAGCATGTATTGAATGCATTTAAAGTGCATGTACATTGGAACCGGAAGATTAAAAAAATTTTAATCATGAGAACAAATGCTTGTTATTCAAGACATGCATATACATACCTCTGTAAGTGTGTGTGGTGAAATATGTCATTTATTGAAATTGAAAATTATATAATAGCTATTGTTAAACTAGCTGGTGAAACATAAGTGTGACCTAGGCTGGGATTGGTTGTTTTAGAGGGAAGATACATCATGGTAGAGGGAGATCTGAATGTATAAAAAAGGATGTAAAACGTAATTCGGAGAGCTCTCTGTGTGTCTTTATGGTACTGGAGACCTCCCATAGGCCTATGTGAAATAAAAAGTTAAGAAGAAGAAAATAAAAGAGTATTGGAAGAAATCAGTTTCTAGTCTTTCTTACATCGCCGACTCACCCACCTAAGAGGAGGTTTTCCTCAACAACACTAATAATAACGTCAATCAGTTTAAGGGATTCTCTGCCTGCTCATTTTTCAGCTCAGCACCCGTCACTAGGGCACCCAGTGGTTTTCTTTCACTTCATTAACAAGGCAGGTCAAAACCTAGTGTATGGTTTTGAGGACTGCCCTGCTATTGCGGTCCAGCCAGAAATAACTAGCACTTGGCTGTAAGCGGTGGGTACAGACCATTTGACAATTAGGACGTTGGCTCTTCTCCATTGCTCTTAATGGTCTACAAGAAAATACAAATAATTTGAAATCCACGCCTGCAAATCCATTATTAAAATACTTGGTAAATTTGTTAATCACCGCTGATGGCGTTAATGTAATGTAATGTTAATGTAATGTCCAAAATGTAAATAAGTAAGGCAGTCTTCACGGTAGGGGAAAATTTTATGACAGCATCACACAGTGAGTGAACACCACAAACAGCAGTCGTGTAACAGTTATTGTATGGGCTCAAATTAATGCCAGAAGTATTTTGTATTTGTAAGCAATGACTTGTGCTTGCAACTTATGGGTTGTGTTTGTACTCTGCAAGTTGAACCTGTAAAAAAATGTTGTGTTTGTGGATATAGATTTTCGTGAGGGGGGAGGGTCACGTCTGTAAATTAAAATCTACATGTGTTTTGTGATCTGAAGTGGTTTATTAACATTTCTGAACAGAAAAGGTATGAATGCAAAACAGTTTTTTTAAATTTTTTTTTATGTGTGACACTCCCTCTACATGCAACGCCCAGTTTACAAGAAGAAAGCTACAGACATAGGCTGCGTCCGAATAGTCAAAAAAATGACGTCCTATGCCTTTTCTTAACCACTTTTCCTTGACCTCGATGGAAAACGTCATGAGGCTAAGGAAAGATGTGAAGGAGAATTCAAAAGGACTTAGCACCGTTTAAAGTGATTCTGTTACATTCTAGCACCCTTTATCATTCCGAAGTGATTGCATTGCCTCTTACGTGACTCAGAGATTTGTTTGGACACTCCAGCAGTGAATCTAGAGGCCCGTATTTAGCAGTGAACTTGTCTGCTATTGCACTGGTAAGTGTAAAAGTCTGTTACATAAACACAGTTTACTTCGTCACACCATGCTATGAAGATCAAATAAATAAATAAAAAAATATAGCTGTGAGCAGCAATGAAGGGGCCAAGCACTACAGGGGCTCCAGGAGGACAAGCAACCAGAAAAACCCCTGTACAAGACACCAGTCCATCGCAGGGAGAACGGCATAACCCTCTACCATTCTGCAAAGTTTTGTAAAAACCGACCAGTCGGTTATAGGGGCCGCCATAGACTTCCATGGCAGAAAGCAATTGAAGCATTTGTCAAAAAAGTTTAATTTGTGGAAAATCACAGCTCTAGGACAAAAAATGTCTAATTTGCGGACGATCCAATGGGCGGGGCTTATGGGTCCTTATTGGAAACGTGTTACCCTTGACGAGTTGCACATATGTGCAAAATTTCATGACTGTAGCTCAAATGGGGAGGGAGATATGCTTAATGCAAAATTATCTAAGAAAACACCTTTTTGCTCATGACAGCGCCACCTCTGGCCAATCGGCGTCATATTTCCTCCCTGTCCATATAGAGTGCCCCAATACATGTGTACCGAGTTTCGAAAACATCGGCACAGCGGTTATGCCTAAATAGAAAATAAGCTGTCTAGTGCCACCACATTGCTTGATTGGGCCGAAAATAGAGGGTTAGCCTCCACTTATATCTGCTGATGGGCCCACCAAGTTTCATGCTGTTAGGTGAAACCGTTCAGAATTTACACACCTTCATGTTACAAGCCACGCCCTTCTCAATATTCATTGGCTCATTGTGGCCATATAAATAGATTTAGCCAAATTCTGTGAATAACTTTTGGTCAGCACCATCTGTAAATCATACGTACCGAATTTGGTGGTGATCGGATCAACGCCCTAGACTAGTTCACAAAAGAAGGTTTTTTGAATAATTCAAAATGGCGGAAAATCTATCATGACTCGTTTTAACGGCAATGACCCAAGGATTCAGGGGAAACACAACTCTAGGACAAACGGTTCAAAAGTTGTAAGCAAAAATGTACCTTAAAGTTTGGCCTGTTGGTGGCGCTACAGAGTTGGATGGATTGACCCCAAATTCGATGCCTGGATACATTGGCCTATCCTTGATCAATGTGCCAAATTTCATAAAAAACCACAAATTGGTTCTATGGGCTGCCATAGACTCGCATTGCAGAAATAATAATAATACTAACGATTACAATAGGTGCGCTGCACCTTTGGTGCTTGGCCCCTAATTATAAACTCAAAAATGCCATCTAACCTGTGCTCATTCAAATGACAAAATCTGCGTATTCCAGATCTTTGCATTGAACATTTTCGGAGTCTGTACGTTCCAGTTTTTAGTATGCTAATGTCGATTGAAATGTGCACAATTTTGCAACGCAAATAGAGTGTTTTTCTCATCTAAACTGAGGAGAACTGCCTATCATATTTAGTAATATGTAATTTCTAATCAAGTACAATAATTTTAAAAAAGTTGACTGTGGACGTATGCTTCTCCTATAGGCTTTTAATGTTTTTTACATTTTAAAAGATTGTAGTGATCAAGAATATAGTTAAATTTATGTAATTATGTGAAGGTCGATGAAGAACAGCAGGTGTTATGTCTAAGAATTTGTAACTAAGGAAAGACTGTGGCCTCTTTGTACACTGATGTATGCGATCTAAAGAATCTTTGTATCCCAGTTGCAGGAGGAAAACTAAACATTTATTTATTGGAATTTTGTAAATAACTTATGTTGGGAAACAGTCTTGTGCAGAAGACCTTTGAGTTGCAAGAGAAGAGAAAGGACACACCGACCTAGAAAGAACTGTTTTGCTATATCTAGTTATTGTATAGATTATATTTTATTAAAATGAATAAATGAAAATCAAATTGATAACAGGAACAGTAATAATATACACATTCTGTTAGAACTTGTTGATGTGTATGTATATGGGTTAAATATTTCATTTGGATTACAGCATGTATTGAATGCATTTAAAGTGCATGTACATTGGAACCGGAAGATTAAAAAAATTTTAATCATGAGAACAAATGCTTGTTATTCAAGACATGCATATACATACCTCTGTAAGTGTGTGTGGTGAAATATGTCATTTATTGAAATTGAAAATTATATAATAGCTATTGTTAAACTAGCTGGTGAAACATAAGTGTGACCTAGGCTGGGATTGGTTGTTTTAGAGGAAGATACATCATGGTAGAGGGAGATCTGAATGTAAAAAAGGATGTAAAACGTAATTCGGAGAGCTCTCTGTGTGTCTTTATGGTACTGGAGACCTCCCATAGGCCTATGTGAAATAAAAGTTAAGAAGAAGAAAATAAAAGAGTATTGGAAGAAATCAGTTTCTAGTCTTTCTTACATCGCCGACTCACCCACCTAAGAGGAGGTTTTCCTCAACAACACTAATAATAACGTCAATCAGTTTAAGGGATTCTCTGCCTGCTCATTTTTCAGCTCAGCACCCGTCACTAGGGCACCCAGTGGTTTTCTTTCACTTCATTAACAAGGCAGGTCAAAACCTAGTGTATGGTTTTGAGGACTGCCCTGCTATTGCGGTCCAGCCAGAAATAACTAGCACTTGGCTGTAAGCGGTGGGTACAGACCATTTGACAATTAGGACGTTGGCTCTTCTCCATTGCTCTTAATGGTCTACAAGAAAATACAAATAATTTGAAATCCACGCCTGCAAATCCATTATTAAAATACTTGGTAAATTTGTTAATCACTGCTGATGGCGTTAATGTAATGTAATGTTAATGTAATGTCCAAAATGTAAATAAGTAAGGCAGTCTTCACGGTAGGGGAAAATTTTATGACAGCATCACACAGTGAGTGAACACCACAAACAGCAGTCGTGTAACAGTTATTGTATGGGCTCAAATTAATGCCAGAAGTATTTTGTATTTGTAAGCAATGACTTGTGCTTGCAACTTATGGGTTGTGTTTGTACTCTGCAAGTTGAACCTGTAAAAAAATGTTGTGTTTGTGGATATAGATTTTCGTGAGGGGGGAGGGTCACGTCTGTAAATTAAAATCTACATGTGTTTTGTGATCTGAAGTGGTTTATTAACATTTCTGAACAGAAAAGGTATGAATGCAAAACAGTTTTTTTAAATTTTTTTTTATGTGTGACACTCCCTCTACATGCAACGCCCAGTTTACAAGAAGAAAGCTACAGACATAGGCTGCGTCCGAATAGTCAAAAAAATGACGTCCTATGCCTTTTCTTAACCACTTTTCCTTGACCTCGATGGAAAACGTCATGAGGCTAAGGAAAGATGTGAAGGAGAATTCAAAAAGACTTAGCACCGCGGTTGTCTTTCCCTATGAGAATCCAACTGCACCTACACTAGGCTACACAATTATGCGACAGCGGATGTTATGGACGTTTGTCTGCCGCGGTAAAACTACAATGTTCCGAAGATGGACTACTAAAACCGCATCGTAGATAATTCGCCCCGTGCGTTCTTACCGTGTTGTTTCATGCAGGCTATATAAAAGTGGACAACCTGGTGAAAAATATTACTTCATTACCGAGGGTGGAATTGAAATAAAAAAGGAATATAGGCTACCAGTTACAAAAGTGATACGAAATGGTTGTCACATTGAGAATGGTTGCTCACGCTCACCCTCCTGTCCACTCATTTATCGACATGAATCCCAATCAGTATGATTGTATGAAAATTATTCATTAAATTTAATGCAAGATAGGCATAACATGTTAGGCCTACAAATATCATTCTTAAGTTTCAAACATGAATTAAAAACATCTGGCAAAAACGTCTCAAATCCCTTTTTCTTGAAAGACAGACTTCTGTGCTATGGTTAATATGCTGATTATGATCTGATTATAAGCCTATGCATATAATAGCTTAGGAACCACCACACAACCCAGTCATGTTGATTGTTTGTTTTCGCAAGCGGCCGAATTCGCTTCAAATGTTGCTGCCATTAAGGAATTGTGGGACGGCATTATCTCCTTTCCTTTTGTAAAGGATGGTCCAGTGTGCCCTATGCTAAAGGAGTTAAGATAGGAAGCACTGAAGCACCTTTCCTTAGCATTTAGAGAATTCGAACAGCTGTTATCATGACTGCCACTTAGATACTTCTGGGTCAGTTCACTCAATTAGGAACCTTCCTAAGCAAAAAATACTATTCGGACGCAGCCACAGACGTTTGGCACTGTTCTTACGATTCCGGTATGGAGAACCAATCGTTCAAGGCATTTTCAACTATCCAGTCAGCGCTCCAGTAGAGACCAGGGTTGCCACTGTGGGCAATTTTTCCCATTGAGTCTCCAAGAAAACTTGTTAGGTTAACCTAAGAACCAGAACCCCATAAATGTGAAATCTATCGGTTTTCGGTGCTGTCGGAGTCCCGATCTTACCATTGATGGAATTTTGGGAAAGTGCAAGGTAAAAACAGCCAATATACCACATTAATATTTCATATATGTACAATTGCTGTTCACAATACGTTAATTTAAGGCTAAACTGGTATTCTAATCACAATACTTTCTGGAAATAAATTTTTTGATTGTCCTCTCTACTATCAGATATCATAGTTCATTCATTGGCAACTATACATTGTTTTAAATACTTTGTTTTAAATACCGTTTTAAATACTGTGTTTTAAATACTACATTTCAAATTTTATCGCTTAAATTTTCTATTTAATTACATTTATTTTTCTTTCTTTCTTTCTTTCATTTTTCTGTTTTGCATTATTTGTAAGGTGTATTGGGATCATGCTGCATGGTGATTCTAAACTTTAAATAAAAACTTCTAACTTCTGGCTAGCTAACATTGACGTTAGCTGGCATATTGATAGGATTACCGTTACCGTTCTTTCCAACCACTGTGAGTCACTGACTTTAGCTGACGTTGTCATAAACTTTTTCCCGACCGTGAGAACTCTTCACGGTAAGAAGAAATTTTAGGATAGTGCTTCCGATATTGGGTGGGACAAATGCAACTGTTTCCAATATTGCGGGGGACACGTCCCATCCGGTTCCTACGCCAGTGTGCTCATTACATTGAATTGAGAAAACCAACCACTTTATCATGTTTTATAACAGTTAATATTTTTCATTCATCATGATGATATGATAATTTGGGGGGTTTGTATTGGCCGGTTTCGATCATTGGGGGCGTTACACCCCCCCCCCCCCCCCCGTAATTTACACCCATGGAGCAATCACAGTGCTGTTAAAATATTCCCTCTTCTTATTCAGTATTTTGATCGGAAGAATGGTGGCGTGGGAAAGATTTGATCTTCAGGAAAGTATACCAGAGCACATCAGGCGGACTGAAAAGTGTCTAGTGAAATAGTGGATTGTGGTGTGGGGATGGCTGGTGTAAGCAGCCACACCTGCCCTGGGTCTAGCTAATTAGACCTGGCCAATTAAATAATTGGTTAAGAATTGGATAATTGGCCAGGCTAATTGGATCCGGGAACAGGAGTGGCTGCACCTGTGCGTAGTGAGAAAAACGGTGTACACAGATTAAATCTGCCATCCCCACTCACACAAGGGAGAGCCTCGCCATCATGACAGTGTTTTACACCTGCTCCTTGGCTGTAACATCTTGCCACCCTCGAGAATAAATGTGGACTGGTTTTAACATCGTCTCCCTGTGTTTCTGTGCTGGAGGGCCCCTTGGAAAGATCTCGCTCGTGATATTCTGCCCTCTGGTGGATCTGGAGGAGATGGCCAGGATACGCCCACCCCTGGAATTGGACAATCAACAGCAGGTCAAACACAACTGTTATTACTGGATATGGATCTCTGCCCTGAGTCATAACATAACATAACAACATAACATAACATAAGACGAGAACAGGCCATTCAGCCTAACACTGCTCGTCTATTCCTACCACTAAACTGTACTGAATGCTCAGTTTACCTAAAAGCTAGATAGTATCTAACACTGTATTAAGCCAGGCCTTGAATACCCCCAGTGTTTCTGCCTGCACGACATCAATATTTCTTAATGTCTGTGTGAAGTTTACAAATTACAAACTGCTGGCAAAGCAGTTTACATTTATGCCCTTTAGTTCTGCTAACCAAACTCAACTTGAATAATTTCTTGTAGTTCACTTTGTTGATGCCTTTAATAAATTTAAAATCCTTGATCAAATGTCCCCTAAGTCTCCTTTTACTAAGCTAGAAAAGTCAGTCCTACCTAGTCAGCTTGAAAGTCAGTCCATCGCTCACACTCTGGAAGATTTAAAACTTTCCATTCAATCATTGCATGGAACTGTTCAAAGGGAAGATCAACATGCACAGAAACAAATCATGTCCAAGTTACACAGCCAACAACAACAAAAACCACCAACCTACACACCTGCCAGACCTCTCCGTTCTGCCACCTCTGGACGCTTGGCACCTCCCCCTCTTCGCGTCTGTACTTCCCGCTCCCGTCTGCTGTCTGTCCTGGCCCCTCGCTGGTGGAATGACCCCCCCGTGGCGGTCAGAACAGCAGAGAATCTTACCACCTTCAAACGCAGACTAAAGACTCATCTCTTCAGGCTGCACCTCTCCCCACCCCTCCCTAGCCTATAGTTTAGCTCAATGTACCTAGTTAGGATAATACGATTATGTTAGTTTATTTGGCAGGATTGTTGTTGTTGTTTTTGTCTGATTAGGCAAATGTAAGGAAGTTTGTACTTGGTAGGATTGTTGTTTTGCTGAACAGGTTACTCTACAGGGTTGGAGTCCTGATCGATGTGGTCACTTCTGGCACTACGATCCTTACTTCACTCTAGTGTGTTTCTTTTGCACCTCTACACCGTGAACCAATGCACTTGTTGTACGTCACTCTGGATATGAGCGTCTGCTAAATGCCTGTAATGTAATGTAATGTAATGAAGTGCAAGTGGTCGCACTTTTTTGTTTTCGCGTATGTGCTACGTCTGTGTGCGCTACAAAGCGCATATTAGTCGGACCTTAGGCAAAGAGACTACGAAATAAAAAAAAAGAAGATTCAATGTCATCAAAAGAAATCAAAGGAGAGAAATGAAATACATGTGTCAACTGGTATTTGGGTGCAGCGGTACACGATCTCTGTGGGTCAAAGTAGAGAGGCAATTTCTTCCTCGCTTCTCAACTGTAATAATATTTCCACTTCTTTGTGGGTCCAGGTATTTCCTCTGTATGCCATTTTTTCGGTTAAGAGATAGGTGCACATGAACCCAGATCTGTAACGTAATTTGAACGCCGCCCAGGAAGCAGTCATTGGTGCTCTTCAGCAAAATTTTTCTTTAATTCATCCAAGTTCATAGAAATCTAACACAGGTAAAGTGGGACTTCAACAAAGAGGGGAGAAATATATTTACAAACAAAAAAACATCTATGCCGTACAGCCTGTAGTTTCTAATTCATTAAGAGTTTGTAGCACGCAATAATCAAGATAAGAAATTATCCTTTGAATTATCAGCATTTTATTCTGGTTTATAATTGACTTCAGGGTCAATTCATGAAGGTGCAATTCAAAGTAAGAACGAGAACTCATTTATAGAACTTATGCAATTAGTAATAAATAATTATAATATAATTAATAAATGCTTTACTGGTCTAACCAAATACTTTTTCAAACAGTATTCAGGGTTTTTTAAAAATATATTGTGTCATTAAAATCACCTTTAAATCATTACATTACATTACATTACAGGCATTTGGCAGACGCTCTTATCCAGAGCGACGTACAAAAAAGTGTATAACCATAACCAGGAACAAGTATGACGAAACCCCTAGAGAGAAGAGAAATCACTACATGATCATTGAATCACTGTTAATTATGGTCATAGTCAGTCAATCAGTCAGTGATTTATTTTTCAGAGTTCTTTTTATCAGTTTCTGATGGGTAACAGGCTTCCATTCAATATATTTGTTTTACAATCATTTAAAAGCAATTTCGTTGATTGAGATCATCAATCCTCAGCGTGCATCAGAGATCTTGTCAATGGAATACAGCATCTTCGAAACCAGACTGATTGTCTCTGCATCTGACAGCAATTGCCTGTGAAAAGAGAAAAATTATGGAAAATTATGACTTTTTACACCAGTAATGTGTACATCATTATGGATTGAGGTACAATCCATAATGTTAAAATAAAAATAAAACAACCTGAAAATGACTAGGATTGAAAAGTATTCCCCTTTTTTCAACTACCTAAATTGGGCTAGGGCTATTCCATTTTCTTGAGAGATCACACTAAATACATTAACAAGGTTACTATATTGATTTAAAATTGCATAATTGCATAATGAATATCACAATGTATGGTGCGATCTGAAAGGTAACCCGACATTAAGCCAAATACAAGTGCTCCTGCACGGGAGTGAGAATGATCCCCTGCCACAAACCAACTGTTTCGACTTGCGAAACACACATTAAATAACATTCTCATAAATTATTGCTTTGATCAGTCATGATTCAAGGTGTAGTGCTATAAGCCATGCACCACAGTAAAACTCTTTGCAAAAAAAAAAAAAAAGTCTTGATCAGTAAGACCACTAGATAAATAACAAGGCAGTCCTCTTCCCCAAAGGAGGGCTGAAATTGATATGCCAGGTCGATGATTATGGTATTTTATAATCCAATAATTATCCACAACAAGTCAACTGCTAATACTGCAGGGATGATGTTGACCTAACTGAAAGCCCCCTCTGAGCTATAAGCAAACAATCCGCTCAGTCCATTGCACAACAAAATAAAACCAAGTGGTTTGACTGTTCCTAAGTGAATTTAGGGTGTGTGACGAGTAACCACTATGAACACAAAGAATCTCTCCAAAGGGACACAATTTGACCGAAATATAGGGCTTAGTCAAAAACAGAATGAGTAAATAAATAATATTTGTTTTGTGGGGTTTCAAAAGGTACCACTCTCAATGGAATAAGCTTCTGGAAGTAGAATATGACTGGGGGAAAAATATGCACGGTAATAGAATTTGGAGAGGTTTGGTGCAACTGTGGTGCACAGAGAGGTTTTGGGGACACCATTGGGAAAACACATGCCAAATTCACTGGTGTGATCAATCCTCTCCAAACCTTTATCCTGATTTGGAAAGGATTGATCACACTTTTGTGTGAACTTTGATGCAAAAAAAAAAAAAAATTGTCTCGATCAGTAAGACCACTAGATAAATAACAAGGCAGTCCTCTTCCCCAAAGGAGGGCTGAAATTGACATGCCAGGTTGATGATTATGGTATTTTTTAATCCAATAATTGTCCGCAACAAGTCTGACACTGCAGGGATAACCAAATTGACATAACCATAATATAAGCAAAATAAAACCAAGTGGTTTGACTGTTCCTAAGTGAATTTAGGGTGTGTGACGAGTAACCACTATGAACACACAGAATCTCTCCAAAGGGACACCATTTGACTGAAATGTATACATCCTGGGGTACGATTTGGAAAGGAAATATGATTTTGTCAGTATCAGAAGTACGTACAATTACTACTGAATAAATAAAAAACAATTTTTGGATTTCTTTGTAGTTTTTCTGGATAAATATGCCCTGTATGTTTACTTATGACCCCGTATGATCAGAAGATTTGGTCATTTTGGTACAAATGTGCTCTTTATTTCAAGCTTTGAACCATGTCTATACTGCATATAATTGTGGAGATAATGGGGTTTATTTAAGACAGGAGGATTCTTACAAAACCCCTTAGGTTTTAAGGGGTTAAACTGAATTTCTAATAATTACATGTTGCATCAACTGTAGCTGTATCATCCCATACTATTTTTCTATAGCCAAATATAAACACAACCTACAAATAGACTAACCTAGTTTGTTAGCCAGCCCACAATGAAGAACCCAAGTCAACATTTTTTCAGTAAACAGGTTTTAAACACCAGTATTTTTTTTAAAATTACAAATCTTATGAACATATCAAAAACAAAAATGTTTCTGTCCTACTCCCAGTACTTTTTGATATTTTCCTACCCTATATAGTGTTCAAAATCTTTTAAGCACAACTCAGAAAGATATATTCATTTCAGTACAACTTATTATCACAAAAAAAGGCCAGTATAGTTTTTTTTTTTAACCAAATTTACTTCAAAACGGGGCAAATTTTTCATTTAGATGGGGACTAACGTTGCACATGGGTATACATTTGATACGATAGCATCAAACTGAGCCACAACTCACAGGCAGTAGCCACAGGCTGCATTTTGGATGCTTTTGTAACTGAAAATAAAGTGTTGTGGGTCCACAAAATCTGATCCTTTCAGCTTGAGTGTTGTCACAAAGATCTTCAGACTTGTCACATTGAGGTGGAGGAGCTGCGATGCTTTAACTCAAAACAGTCAAAGTCTGGTTCAAGTCTGTTAAAGCACTTATGGGGATGGAGGATAATAGGCGAGCTGTTTTACCATAAGATGCCAACACCTTGCAGCGTGAGTGTGTCACTCTGGCCAAGCATTTTGCTTCAGTATGGGACCAAGTGGACCATACTATTCCATCTGAGGAGGATGTTGCTCACAAGCTGTCAAATGGTACCTCTCCTGAGCATCGGGCAGGTCAAAGCTAGACTCTGCAAAGTTAATGCGGGGAAGGCAGCTGGTCCAGACTGCATTCCTTCTTGGGTTTTAAAGACTTTTAAAGAAGAACTTGCGCCTGTGTAATTTGATGTTTTTAATACATGTATCCAACAGAATATTTTTCCAAACCAATGGAATGAAGCTTTGGTCAAAACTGTTCCCAAAAAAGCAAAACCCAGCTTTCCACCTGACTACCATCAAATTTCATTAGTCAGCTGGGTTGGCAAAGTGTATGAAGGGATCCCAAGGGATGCCCTTCTGGAGTACACAATTTCCAAAATTGCCTCATCACAACATGGTTTTATGGCTAATAGATCAGCTGTCACTGCTCTGATTCAGATCCTGCAATGCTGGCACGAAGCACTCAATAACAACCCCAAAATGGATGTTCATGCTGTTTTTGTAGATTTTTCCCGTGCTTTTGACACAATAAAGCACTCTCAATGGCCTCATACACTGGCTGACGTGTGTCAGACACCCCCTTTGGCTCACTGTGAGGAGCTGTCTGAGTGACAGAGAGTGTAAGGTAAAATTTCAGTTTTCCCAATCAACTCTGTTGTCCCCTCACAACTGGGCATATTCTTCCATGGCGTGCACACAGGTGGAGTTGTAAAATTCCACTGCCATACATGAGTGGAGGTGAGTGGAGCCATAAAATGCCCCAGGATAGGGATGGCAGCTGAAAGCTGCATGGGACTGTCTTTTGCAATCTTCAAATGGCTTATCCTCCTGGAAGAGTTGGAGAATTCAGATGACAGGATATTACCCTCTTGGAGCTGTGGCCATACCACGTGGAGGGTCAAGAAGAACTTCAATTGGGGGCCATAAACTGCTGCTCTGCAATCCATGGACAATGGCCCAGGCTCTCCTGGGTCAGACAAAACTACTACCATGGACTGAAAGAATGCATCATATGTATTTGCATGCAGATAACTAAGGATATGATAAACGTGGGGGATTGTGAATAATATCATACACAGACAAGCACACTGAACGGGTATGACATGGTATGTGGGGTTATGATCACAAGCATGTAAAGCATAGTATATTTATACATAGGTATGCCTACATAAGTGTCTGGGTCACAGATGGGTCACCACCATGGACTCCCATAGAGAAGTAAGGAGAATTGATAGGTAAAATCATAGGATCACGTGCCATCGTACAAAGTATTTTATTACTGTCACTGGATTTTGATACTTCTTTGCCTACAGAGTAGGGGGGAAATACAGTTTTTCTCTTTCTGGAGGAGTAGGGGGGTTTCTTGGTGGGGCAGATGTTACCAGCCTATTCATGTCCAGACCTTATTTGGGCAAACCCAGGGAGCTGTGGGGTGTGGAGGGCTTTCTCAGGATTGGATTTGACGGAAGTCCAAAGAAACTTTTGTGGCGTTCCTGTGTGTCTGATCCCTGTGCAATACTTGCCGGTGTTCCCCAGGGGGGGCTAATGTCCCCATTGCTTTTTGTCATTTGCATCAACAGCCTGGATTCACTTCTGCCACCCTCTGTTATCCCAGTGAAATATGCCAATGACCTCAGAACGCCTCGGATTTTGTGGTTGAATGGGGACAGGAGTTTTCACTGCCAATGAATGGAGCTAAGACTATGGATATGGAAATTAGTGCCAGGAGAGAGGACAACATCCCCTCTCCTCCGTCTCCAATAATTACTGGACAAAACATCAGTCTCCACGTTTAAACTAGTCGGTGTCATAGGATGCCCAAATCAAGTATATGCTCTCAAAGGATCCATTACTTCAGTGTTGCCAAAAGAGCTGGTCTCCCATGTGACGTTCTAAAACAAATATACCTGACTTTTATTTGTCCAATTCTTGAGTATGCCAGCCCAGTTTGGGGTGGGCTGACAAAAGGCCTCTCCGAGGAGCTGGAGAGGGCACAAAAACGATGCTGCAGGATCATGGACGGAATCGTCTTCTTCACTTCCATCACTGAGTGAAAGGCGTGATGAGGCCACCCTGCGCACCCTCAACAACATATTCAAGGACAGTTCACCCCCCCCCCCCCATTGCCTGCAGCCTCAACACCCACCTACTCGCTTTGTTGGCTCAGGGAATTCGCAGTGCCCACGAGTAGAACCAAAAAACATAAACTTTCCTTTATTCGCAAGTCCGGTTCCTCCTCAGGAGCAATTTCCAAACAACTAAAGGTACCACAAGCATCTGTACAAACAATTGTATTCAAATATAAAAATCTTGGGACCACACAGACACTGCATCGTTCAGGAAGGAGGCACAAATTAACTCCCAGGGCTGAACAAGCTTTGGTCCAAAAGACAACAATAAAGGAACAGTTGAAGGAGTTGGAGGCATCAGGTACCAAAGTATCTACATCCACCATTAAGAAAATCCTACATCCCCATTACCTTTAATGGCTATCGTGCAAGAAGAAGCCCCTACTCCAAGACCAGCATAAAGAAGCCAGAATGATTGCAGGTGAATCACCAGGGCCCAGGAGTTCAAAACTTTTTATCTTAATCTGATCCGATCAGATTATGAAATCCCATATTTTGTGATCCAGGATCAGACAAAAACCAGATTTTGTCCCAGTATTTCAAAGCAATTCAGGATAGGATCATCCTGATCTAGATTCAGACTTGTCAAGATTACCAGATCCTGATTATCAGTGCTTTAAAGCACTGGAACATTACTGAGAAAGATTACGATTTTCTAACCTGCAAATTATATATAATGTTCGGGGGGCTTTAAAGGTGCAATATGTAACTTTTTGAGTGTCTATTTTTATGGCCCTACAACTGTAAAGAACCTTTTATTTTATTTATTTATTTATTTTTTAATCTAAAATCTTTTAGCTCTGACAGCTCTTGATACAAGGAAAGCAGTTTGTATGTGCTAACATTTTTGTAATTGATTTAACCCCTTAGTGCACAAGCCAAATATTGCCAATCCTTGCCCATTTAGGGGGTACCCAATTTAAAGCTTTATAACTCCACAGAGACTTGAAAAATGGCTTAAATGAAGGACAGTTGTACAATTTACAATACTAACGCAGATTAGTTTATATTCATAATTTTTACAAAAAATCAAAAATGAATTTGCACTTTTGCAATGAAATACTGAGAGATTGCACATATACAGCAGGTTAAACTATACATGTCCTGGATCAAAAACTTCTTGACCACAAGTTCGTAAAATCTAAGGGTGGATATGTAGAACTACTAAAGATCTATGAATCAATTCGATTTGGAGATGCTGGGTACTAAGCAGTGTAGCCAGCATCTCCAAATCTCTCCAATATGTAAATTATGCATTGCTGTAGATCACAACATATTCACGTATTTTACTACAAATCAACTGTTTTTACTCAAGAAACTCACTGTTGCATCATTTTCAAGTGGGAATTACAAGCTTTCCGTCAGTACAGTGGTCTAAAATAAATAGGGGTCCAGAAACATATCCAGAATCTTTCCAGAAAGGGATATAATGCTTTTCGTCCATTGTAAAGAATACAAATGAGCCCCTTATGAAGGTTTAAGATGAAACATTGCTTTCAGATTAAAAAATAATGCAAAAATATTATCATACTGTGGTACAGTACCTAAATGTGCAATAATTAACTCTTGCATGTATTTCTATACTCTGTGCTCTCATATGTCCTCTCGTATGGGGATGAGACAACATGAAAACAATTTTCAACCATCCACGACGTTTTGGCAGTGTTCCAACTCTTACATCATCACTGTTGCAAGCTTCACAAACACTACACCCTAACTAACGCTTACACTACAATGTGAAATATCCACATTATATAGGGTAAACGTCCCTATTAAGCCCACCAAATCCGCTTTTCAGACATTTTTAATGTATAATTGCCCCAATTTAAGTGACTTTCATTTTAGTTAAAATGAAAGTCTAATCTCTCATTTGAAGTGTCAATAATTCATTTATACCAATTTCTAATGTTTTTATTGTTTAATTTGTCAAAATATGTCAAAAGTCTGGCATGGGCTTAATGGGTACCTAATGTACCATTTAAGCCCATGGGTGTTCCAAATAAGCCCACTTCATGATTTGTTGATAAATAAATATATATTTAAAAAATCTTAACAATACAAACTTGTTCTATTCAAATCTGTAATCTCTTAGCTCTCAATAGCTATTTTCATTTTGTCTCCACTCCTATCCTATGGCCTGTAAATGGCATTTGAAATAGGCAGTGCCCCTGGGGGACACTGTGGTGTCATCATCACCCACCGCAAAAAACCTTGGAGTGGTGATGGACAACAGACTGTCCCTCTCCCAGAACATCACGGCGGTGAGTCGAACGTGCAGGTTCTTCCTGTACAACATCCGGAGAATCCGCCCCTTCCTCACCACCTACGCAACCCAGCTCCTGGTTCAAGCGATGGTCCTGTCCCGCTTGGACTACTGCAACTCGCTACTGGCTGGTCTGCCAGCATCCGCCATCAGACCCCTGCAGCTCATCCAGAATGCTGCAGCGCGTCTGGTCTACAACCTCCCCAGACATTCCCATGTCACCCCCCTGCTCACTGACCTCCACTGGCTGCCTGTTATGGCTCGCATCAAATTTAAGTCCTTGGTGCTTGCATACCAGGCAGCTAAGGGGTCAGCACCAGGGTACATTCAGAGGATCATCAGACCCTACACACCAGCCAGACCTCTCCGTTCTGCCACCTCTGGACGCTTGGCACCTCCCCCTCTTCGCGTCTGCACTTCCCGCTCCCGTCTGCTGTCTGTCCTGGCCCCTCGCTGGTGGAATGACCTCCCGTGATGGTCAGAACAGCAGAGAATCTCACCACTTTCAAACGCAGACTGAAGACTCATCTCTTCAGGCTGCACCTCTCCCCACCCCTCCCTAGCCTATAGTTCAGCTCATTGTACCTAGCTAGGATAATTTGATTATGTTAGTGTATCTGGTAGGATTGTTTTTGTATGATTAGGTGTGATTCCAGTGCTAGTTTGTACTTTGTACTTGGTAGGATTCTTGCTGCTGAACAAGCTTACTCTACAGGGTTGGAGTCCTGATCGATGTGGTCACTTCTGGCACTACGATCCTTACTTCACTCTAGTGTTTCTTTTGCGCCTCTACATCTTGAAACCTATGCACTTGTTGTACGTCGCTCTGGATAAGAGCGTCTGCTAAATGCCTGTAATGTAATGTAATGTAATGTAATGCATGACCAGCCTTTTTGCTGTGTTGTCAACACAGAAAAAGCTAAACGTACAACATGCCTTCTTTGGAATGTAGCCAAAAAACTATTTACAAACAAAATCAAAACTATAGTGGAAATTGCTCTTCAATACTTTATCTTTCAATAAGTGTTTCAATATCCTTTTGTCTGTATCTCTATCCTATGGTGTGCTGTTGGCATTTGAAATTGGCCAAAATTTCTGGTCCAGTCAGCTGGTTGAAAGTGCAGGTGTTTTTATGAAATGCTCTTTGAGGTGATTGTATCGTTTTAGTAAGGCTATCATTTGCTCCATGCTCCATCTTAGTAGTGTAACATAACATAGGTTATAGGGTGGTCTAAGCTTTATTTTATTTGTTTGTTTCAATCTTTTGCCCACGTTGTGGTTGTCTTTGTCTTACGCTAACAAGTCCTTCATGGCTTTCATCTTGTTTTTGTACAGATTTTCAATGACTTCATGATTGCGCAAATAGAATGTTCCAGATCCCTACAGCCCTGCTTTGCAGAGGATGAACTTGCGCTTCTGTCGTGCGTGGACATGAACTGTAGTTCTTTCGTGATTTAGTCATCTTAAACTAAAACTCATCTGAAAAGTAAAGATTAAAAAAATATTGCTAATGTTAAGATAGAACACAGGCTTATCCAGAATGAATTGACCTATGCAATATCACTGATATTTAAATATGGGTATTAATTCTCTGAATTATGGAGCTGATTCATCGGGTGAGGTCAAAATTAGGGAGGAAAATGGTTTAAAGGTCAAAAGGGAGACAATCCCCATTGAAACACAGTAAAGTGGGCTTAATGGGAACAGGTGGGCTTAAAGGGAACATCAGTGACTTTATGGTTAAAAGACAAAATATTTATTCTACTCACGTGACATTAAAAAAACAACTATATGAAATAAATCTATATATGGTGCAATAACATAATATGAAAAGTATAAATTGATCATGCAGAGAAGTAATTAGCTATACTCATTTACATCCACCCCAGACAGTGTGATTCTTTTGCTAGAGTCCCCTTTAAGCCCACCAGGTAAAAATGTTAATTAAAAAATAAATAAAGATAAACATACACATTTATTGTCTATTTAACAGTATAATAATATAAACTGCATACAAAAATATAAACTATACATGCTTATCATGCTTTATGTCATTGCAATGAACCATACTATGTAACTACTGTATTGATTCAGCATGTGGTCTGTTTGCTAGTGTGCTAAAATTTCAAGATTTCAAAAGAAACAATATTTCTAATTCAGGTAATATTCTAACATATGTCTCATTCAAAACACTAATCACTTAAATTTTGATAACAAATGAGTACTTACCAAAAACATGAGTAGAAATATACAAAAAATGTTATTTTCTGAGGGTACCAAAATCACCTAAGTTTTTTTGCAACTTCTTCTGGAATCAGCAGGCACATGCCACACATGTGCTTCGATAACTCAATATCGACAAATGTGATTGACTTACAATAAAAAGTGTAATTTATGTAACAAACAGCTTCATTTGAAAAAACATCACACAGCAAAAAAATATGAAGTAGTTTTTTAAAAATTTGACTCAGAAGTAGCAAGTGGGCTTATATGGTACGTGGGCTTAATAGGGACATTTACCCTAATACCACAAACCTATTTAAAGACTCTCAATTTCATAAATAACGTATATAACCGAAGTATTTTGAGAAGTAATACATAGCAATGAATGAAATCTTATCTATGTTCAGTAGACGGAGACAGAGACAGTAAATAAATGATACTGTTCTTTTCGCTTCTGTTTTGCTCCAGAAAACAATGTCAGCTAGGTCTATCAGCAAACATATGGCTTAGCTATGCTCAGAAGTCCTCAATAATAGTAATAATAGTATTTTCCAAGAATTTACAAAAAATCATTGACAACGTTTTGTTAGCAGCGTCTTTGTTTTACTTCTACCACAGAGTACGCCTAATTGAATGCGATGATAAGAACATTTTCGGTTACGCTGACCTATAAAATACTATTCCAAAAACAGAATTAGACATGTTATACATCGTTATAAAGCTTATACTCTCACCTACTGAATAAATGAATTGTCAATCAAGCCAGACTGTACTAAAAAGGGCGACGACGCCGTAAACAACAGGTGTGGTATTACGCACAGCTATTTTGGAAGATACCCAGGCGTCACAAATGCGCCTGTATTTCCCGAATGGATCTCTACACGTAAAACCAACAGTAAGGTTGTATATTTATTCAATATTTAGTCCCAGATATTGACTGTAGAATGACATAGTATCATTTGAACAAACTTTCTTGTTTATTATGTTATTCAGTGAGCAGCGTTTTCACTGCTGTATAGGCATATCTTAGGGCTACTGTCGGGTTTATCTTGTTGCTATGATAGAATATGATTTTTTAGTGGTGAAAGAATATTTTTTTATGAATGCCCAGATAGACAATATTGTCCATTATGTCATGGGTGGGGGGTGTAGTTGCAGATGAGACTGCAGGGAGGGGGTGCGTGTTAAATGAACGACCAGAGCGACAATGGTGGCGCTGCGAAACTCCGTATTCGGCATAGTTGTTGTGTATCGTCTACTAATGACACTAAAACAACGTGTTTCTGTTTTTAACTCATACTTTGGTTGCAGTAGCACCGAATGTCTGAGTTCATTAATCTCGGCACGCCGGCATGCCAACCAGTAGGGGCTTTGCGCTAAGAGGTTAAAAGTCATAAAAGGTTTGTTTGTAAACATTAAAGCAAAACAGGCTTGTATTTTGATAAACTTATTATTTGGTTTAATGCAGTGTTCTGAGAGGTAGGCTAGAGGCCACTGTGAATGTGACAGAAAAAAAGTAAATAAAAATTTTGTAACCACTGAGCCTACAAATAATGTATAATTTTAATTTACAAATGCTACCATCTTTTTTATATTGAAATGTACTGTATACTATATTTTGTTCTGGTAATCCACTCTAAATCCACCCTTCTACTGGGGTCAAGGTAATCCTGATTTTTTTGATCCCAATCCTATATTAAAGTTTTGAACTATGCATTTTGAAGATTTGAACCAGATTAAAGCTAGGATTTGATTACCTGATCTGATCAGATTCCAAAGTGATCCCAATCCTGTTTTTTGGTTTTGAACTACCCATTTGCAGGATTTAATCCAATCCAATAGTCCAAATCTGATCAGATCACTTTTGAATTCCTGGGCCCAGGATGAAGACCTAGTCTTTTAGAGGAGTGTTCTCTGGTCAGATGAAACGAAAATGATCAGCACTATGCATGGAGGAAAAAGGGTGAGGCTTTTAATCCAAAGAATACCATCCCAACTGTGAGGCATGGGGGTGGGCAGCATCATGTTGTGGGGGTGTTTTGCTGGAAAGGGGACTGGTGTACTTCAGAAAATAGATGGCATTACGAGGAAGGAGGATTATGTAGAAATACTGAAGCAACACCTCAAGACATCAGCTAGAAAGTTAAAACTTGGTCGCAACTGGCTCTTCCAGCAGGACAATGATCCTAAGAAGACCTCCAAAGTCGTAACAAAATGATTTAAAGACAACATAGTGAAAGTACTGGAGTGGCCATCACAAAGCCCTGACCTGAATCCCATAGAAAATGTGTTTTCACTTTAGCTAGGTATTTACTAAGACTGGTTATGTAAATGAGCACAGCCGCAGCAAATTTAAATGCACTGCCAGTAGACACATGTTGTTCCAGCGAGAAGAAAAGCTGTATGGGAGGAATATGTTGGGCAGTTCATTTTGGCCTCCATACTCTTGCCATCACTCTGACATGCATACCCAGTCAAAGCCCCAGAAGGTCTTTAAACCTGGCTAGAAGTCCAGTACATGCACCGCAAACTTATGCTGTGATTCTGGCCAGTGTGATTACAATAAACTTACACTTTCTTCAGTAAAGTGTTTGTTGTCTTGGTGAGTTCCTGCATCGTCCTGACTTTGACGTCACGAAAAGAAGCTGGGTCCAAACAATTGTTTGATTATAAATCTAAAATTGTGGAGTACACAGCCAAATAAAGGAAAAAATGTCTTTGTCCCAAACACATTGGAGCTCACTGTGTACATTATTTTATCAACCCTCACGTACATAAATCAACCATAGCTTACTTCAGTAGAACAAAGCCAACAGGTTCCCACTAATGACAATCAGGGCTCACTACTGTTACTGTACAGTACAACCTGTATACATAGCACATGCCAGACAAATTTATAATAATTCACTCATGTCATCACTTCATTTATTGCTCTTGCAAGAACAGACTCATTTCAAAATGAGATTATTACAAATATATTTGTAATTCACCTGATGGAAGTCTGTGCATTGTTGGCAGCTTTGCTGAGATATTCTGATGCAATCTGTGCATTTTGTTTCATGGCGTTCAAAGCAGTTGTTTCTGCAGCTCGAAGTCTCTCATTATCACTGCGGTACACTTCCAATTGGTCCTGAAAAATTAAAATATTGGCTTTAAAGTATTTCACAACATGAGTTGTGGTTCTAAAGTGCAAGTTAGACAAGCAGTCCTACTAATGGTTTCAAATGGCACCAGTGGGGATTCTTGGTTGATGTGAGCTGTTAAAGCAGGCCTGGTATGATGTGGGGAGTCATTTACACCTGCATAATTAACCATTTTCAATTGAGCCATTTAACAGACACTTTCAGCAAAAGGTGTGCAGAAGTTTCCACCCTGATTTACCAGTAACCATGCATTAGAGGTCACTTGTCAACGACAAGGCTCAACATATTTGTTCCCATAAACCAGAAAGCATAGGAGTAAAGGAAAATCTTTTTTCAGAATGCCAATGGAGAAACAATCATAAATATACAGTATAATCCCATTACGTAACACCCCTCTCAGTTGTAACACGTTTATATATTTTCCAAGTCTATATAATGCTCCCATCTGGAGTTATAAAGCCTTAAACATAACACTACATAAATGATGTAGATCACATTGTCTGCTGTCACACATGGTTACTCACCTTCATGCTGAGCTAATAGTTCTTTATTCTGTCTATTAACCTCTTAGCGCAAAGCCCCTAGTGGTCGGCATGCCGGTGGCCCGAGACTACTAAACTCAGACATTCAGTGCTACTACAACCAAAGTATTGTAGTAGCACTGAATTAAAAACAGAAACACATTGTTTTACTTTCATTAGTAGACGATACATGACAACTGTGCCGAATACGTAGTTTCACAGCGCCAACATTGTCGCTCTGGTCGTTCGTTTAACACGCAGCCCCTCTCTGCAGTCTCATCTGCAAATACACCTTCTTTCACCACTCAAAAATCTTACTCCGTCATAGCAACAATATTAACCTGACAGTAGCCCTAAGATACACCAATACAGCAGTGAAAATGCTGCTCACTGAATAACTAAATAAACTAAAAAAGTTTTTTAAAAAGATACCATGTCATTCTACAGTCAATATCTGGGACTAAATATTGAATAAATATACAACCTTAGCATTGGTTTTACGCATAGAGATGTCCCTTTTGAGGCTGAGTGGTCATATATTGTCTTGTACAATCCGTTTGTGAAATATTAGCGCATTTGGGATGCCTGGGTACCTTCCAAAATTGCTGTGCATAATACCACACGTGTTGTTTACGGCATTGTCGCACTTTTTAGTACAGTCTGGCTTGATTGACAATTCATTTATTCAGTATGTGAGAGTATAAGCTTTCTAACGATGTATAACATGTCTAATTTTGCTTTTGGAATAGCGTTTTATAGGTCAGCGTAATCGGAAGTGTTGTTATGATCGCGTTCACTTACCTATTTACTCTGTGGTAGCAGTAAAAGACGCTGCACCTAACAAAACATTGTCAACGATATTTCGTAATTTCTTGGAAAATTCTACTATTATCGGGGACTTCTGGACATAGCTAAGCCATACGTTTGCTGATAAACCAAGCCGACATCGTTTTCTGGCATAAGACAGAAGCGGATAGAACTATATCATTGATTTACTGCCTCTGAAGGGGTCTACTGAAAACAGATAAGATGTCATCATTGTTACGTACGTAATACTGCTCAAAATATTTCGGTTATATACGTTATTTTTGAAATTGAGTGTCTTTTAATAGGTTAGTGGTATTTTATAATGAGGATATTTCACACTGTAATGCAAGCGTTCATTGGTAGTCTAGTAGCATTTGTGATTCATGCAACAGTAATGACGAGAGCGTTTGGACATTGCCAAAACGTGGTGGACGGTTGAAAACTGTTTTCATGTCGTCCCATCCCCATACAAGAAAACATACGAGAGTATAGAAATGCATACAAGAGTTAATTATTACATATTTAGGTAATGTACAGCATTGTGTGACAATATTTTTGTATTATTTTAAAATCTGATATCAATTCATCTTAAACCTTCATAAGGGGCTCATTTGTATTCTTTACAATGGACGAAAAGCATTATATCCCTTTCTGGAAAGATTCTGGATATGTTTCTGGACCCCTATTTATTTTAGACCACTGTACTGACGGAAAGCTTGTAATTCCCACTTGAAAATGATGCAACAGTGAGTTTCTTGAGTAAAAACAGTTGATTTGTAGTAAAATACGTGAATATGTTGTGATCTACAGCAATGCATAATTTACATATTGGAGAGATTTGGAGATGCTGGCTACACTGCTTAGTACCCAGCATCTCCAAATCGAATTGATTCATAGATCTTTAGTAGTTCTACATATCCACCCTTAGATTTTACGAACTTGTGGTCAAGAAGTTTTTGATCCAGGACATGTATAGTTTAACCTGCTGTATATGTGCAATCTTTCAGTATTTCATTGCGAACTAAAAAAGAGCAAATTCATTTTAGATTTTTTGAATTTGTAGCACTTTATTTCTTCCAAAATTATGAATATAAAGTAAACTAAGCTAGTATTGTAAATGGTACAACAGTCCTTCTTCATTTAAGCCATTTTTCAAGTCTGTGTGGTGTTCACATCTGGAGTTTTAAAGCTTTAAATAGGGTGCCCCCTTTAGGTTACAGACATGGACGGTCACACAAGAAATCGAATTTGGCAAGATGATGGATAATCCATACCTTTGATAATATATATATATATATATATATATATATATATACATTCAACATAATATATTCAACATATTCAACTATTCAGCATGGCAGAAAAATATATACCTGCAGCTGAAGAAGTTCTTGTTTAAGGTTTGAGGCATTGGTTTCAGCTTTAATTGCTCGTTTCTGGGGAAAAAAAGGATGAAAGTTTTTTTTTTAAATAAACAAAATGTGAATTTTAAATAGTTACTCTATTGTTACAAGCCAGTCATTGTTATTCATTAAAATAATTTCATTGTCTAAAATAACATTCAGAAATTCAAGGCGCTGTCTCTGTGCTTGCTTTTTTGTATAACTTGTTCAAAAAATAATCTACTTTTTTTTATTGGAGAGGCATACAGGCACATACGGTCATCTTCTGCAGGTTCTGCTCCACCGATTGCACCATGGTCTCCAGTGCCTGCGCCTCCCTCTCCTCTTTCAACTTTTGCTTATGCAGCTGCTCTTTCAGGTCTCTGATCCTGTAGCACAGACAGTAGACTTCTTTAATTATACATATTGCATTCTTAGCATACCCTTTTTCACTTAATATATTTAAATGTTCAAGATACAGGTTAGTCAAATTATTTGAGTGAGAAGCAGCACTGCCAGATATTTAGTAGTTTTAGTTTATTTATTTCGGTCCTTATTAACAATTTTCCAAAAAGAATGCACATACAAATAAATAAATAACAATAAGGCATTAATTAAATTAAAAGGAAAACAAAAAAATATTGACTGAAAAGGTGTAGGCAGAAGCTTTAGCTTATTATACCTACCCTTTTTACATAACATATTCTAATAGGCAACCCTTTCACTACTAGGTTTAGGTTATACAAAAACAAAGCAGAACAGAAACAAAAACAAAAGTTCCAAACATTTCATACACAATAATGATCATACCTCCGTTTTATATTTGTTTACCACATTATTTTTAAACATTTTTTAAAATTTGCAAAGTGAACTACACATTCTTAATTCCTTGTCACAACTATTCCACAAATTAACCCCTTTGACAGATATACATCTCATCTTTATATTTGTCCTTACCCTTGATTTTTTAAAACATACATATTCCCCTAATGTCATACTGGCTCTCTCTAATTTCAAACAACCTCTGAATACAGATACGAAGCAAATTATTTTGTGCTTTGTACATTATCTGTGCAGTTTTAAGATCAACTAGATCATAGAATTTTAAAACATGCAAGTTAATAATTAGTGCTTTGGTTTACACATTCTTGGCTCACCTCCCATTACACCTACCATTGATTATCAGACTCAGACTTCTTCAAAAGCTTCTTAACATGGTTCCTAAGCTGTGCATTCTCCTCTCTGAGCTAAAGTAGGAACACAAATAAAATTATATTAGCTATTTAGTTAACAAGAAAATAATATTTATACAATGTTTCTGATGCCAATTTAGACAACTTTAAGGAGACAAGATCCATTTGTAATTAATTTATGTAAACAGTTGGATCACTTTTTATCTCAGGGATTAAACTGGATCAAAGAGCAATAGAACATAGATCAGAACATGAGCAAAAGACTATAGATTATTATAGAAGACTGTTCAGGAACAGATCCACATGAGACAATGGTCAGTTAATTGGCTGCTTGCCTTGTCCTTGTGTGCGAAGAAACATTTACCTTGGTGTGTTAATCTGGTTGGGAACTTCTGCTATCTAGCTATCTATTTTGATGCTAAACCTGGATGGTTGTTTGTTTCTATGGCAAACCCTGTAGAAATATCTGCATTCATTAAAGGAATCCCTGGCTCAAATTGTAAACAAATCTCACTACATGTGAGAAGCATACCAAATAGCCTCATATAGAAGGTGGACAGACATATTTTTGTGTTTGTTATATTGGGTTTTTTAGTTGTAAGAATGTATACTGCTCTCTTTTCTCTCTGTGTCATTTAAGATATGACACTTGGAGACCCATGGTGGCTGCACTTCTTCTAACAACAATGGTGCTGCAAGAATATCCCAGTCACAGAAGCCAGTCAGGAGCAACCTCAAATCCTCATCAAGATTTTTATCATTTCCCTTGTTTAAAATTCCTCATTTTTTCTGGTCTGTATATG
Source organism: Anguilla rostrata (assembly GCF_018555375.3). Taxonomy (NCBI): domain Eukaryota; kingdom Metazoa; phylum Chordata; class Actinopteri; order Anguilliformes; family Anguillidae; genus Anguilla; species Anguilla rostrata. Next base: position 87,163 of record NC_057944.1, read on the forward strand.
AAATGATTTTGCATCAAAGTATAAATTTTACTGTTTCCTACAAAGCAGCAAAAGAGCTTTAGAAGGAATTTAATTCAAGAAATACCTTTCATTTATTCTTAATGAAAGTAGTAAATTATTTTTCAGCAGAAGCAAGGTGTTGCAGCACCATGTGGGATCCCTGCTGCTTAATATTAATCTGAAAGCTAACAGAGTTTTAGGAGATTGTAAAAGGTTGTTGTCACATGCTAAACATGACACCCCAGGGAGGGAAATGCGGCAGTGCCGGGGAACACCGTTGTCTGTCGCATGGAGAGAGAGAGCGCAACCACAAACATGAAATCAAAAAAGTGATCCTCTTCACCCTTCCCCCCCTGGGCAAAAACAATAAACTGAAACAACAAGATAAAATAACGAAAACAAAATCAAGTAAAACGGCACAACCACTTTTCTGTGCGCTGCCCGTAGCTGGCCTGCCTTCCCGGCCAGGTCCCAGCTCCTCCAGCGTCCCAGTTGAGGATTACTTTAATTGACTTTAGTGCTCAAACAAAATCGAAACAAAAATCATAATTACGCTCTCGATGTTAGCTCCCGGTCTTGGCCCCGAACTGTGCAGAGCAGCACACCTTTAAGCACCTGGGCTGAGACCAATCCGCCTCTCTGGTGGACCGAATGCTACAGATGCATAGTGGTGTACTGTGTTTTGTCATAAGGTTGATAGTACCTAGGTGAGTTATTAAATTTAAATAAATTTGAAATTATACAATAAAATTTAATTTCAGACCTGTTGGATTTTGGAATTGTATTTGCTAATTATTCAATTAGACTTTACTCCATTCACTGGTGTGAATGGAGGGGCCTGGAAATACTGTGCGGTTCCCGCTAGTCGTCGGTGGTGCTCTATAGGGATACGCAGCAATTATCTAGGCGCCAAGTTGGTGGGGTCGAAAGCTATCATACCGTGAGTGTGTGTAACGGGTTGTAAATAGACAGTTCTTTTATGGTGAAATTCCTGCTAAAATGTGTTCAGCTAGAGACACCTACTGGTCTGGTAGAATAGCTTATAGAAGCCGCTGGAAACAGAAAATACACAGCAGATACGAATCCAGCTGTGGTAAGTCACGTTCCAGTAGTGCTCCGTAAAAGTAATGTAATAACACATTTAAAATGAACGTAAAATCTATCAAACACCTACAATGACATACGCATATACAGTACATATTCATTCCATCACATGCTATTTTAAAGGATTCCAGATTCGTAACAGACGCACATGTTAGCTATGCTATTTCATTCGTAACTGAAACAAATATGTTTCCCCATAGACTAATACATGACCAGTGGATAATGCAATATCATCTTATGCTGAACTCATGGTTGCAGTTAATGTTAATGTTGTAATTAATTACTGAAAAGAGTACCGATGTTGATTCTACCGAGCGTTTTAATTGCTAAATGGTGTAAATAATTAGCGGGCTGGTGCGAACGAACATGACGAAATGGCCGCCATGAGAGCAAGAAACGACAGTAACATTTCATGTTCACCTTGGATGGTTTTCTTTCACATAAATAAAAAAAAACGGATGATGCTGGTTAATTAAGAGGTATGTCATAGAAATAAATAGTAAATCCACTATACGATCACACGTCTCGAAATATTATATGTATATATAATATATGTGTATTGTATTATAGTATATGTATGTGTATTATATATCATATTATATCATATTCTATTACATAACATATTATAAGAGCAGATACGAAAATCCAGCGCTGTGACAAATAAATGACCAGTGGATGATGCAATATCACCTTGTGCTGAACTCATGGTTGCAGAATTACAGACCACAAGACCACATCATCCACCAAGATATCCTCTCCTGTGTGCATTATTGGTGGGACGGGCAACACAAGGGTCACATTGGTGCCGTGACCCAGATCTTCAATCAAACTGATTGCCGAACCGAACCAGTGACCATCCTGCTTGTCACATCACGTCGGGAGGTGTCCAGCTCATAGTATGTATGGGTCCACAGTATGCATGAGTAACATTGTACTGAAGCAGAGTACTGTACAGTGAAGTGTCGCAGTGGGTTTTGTGTGACCATTCACATAACAGTAATGTGTAATGCAAATTAGTTATTGTTTTTTATTGATTTCTATGCTGATTTCTCTTTTGTGTGGGGGGGGGGGGGGGTGGAGTGTACTAAATGGAAATTTGAGTACTAAGGTTAAATCGAAAATTAAAAACTAAGATGCCACTTGAGGTTCGCCACACCCAGTAATGTTGGTAGAGGCAGAGGTATGCGTTCTCCTATCTCCTTCTCCTAGGAAGTTCCTACAGCTAGTAGTGACAGTGCCCCTATTACAACTGACCATCATAACAACCCACCTATGCCTCAGGGCTGCGTTTCCCAGAGTCTCCTTAGCGCTACGTGCATCGTAAGGTATACCTTAAGGTCTTCCTTTAGGTCTTGAGCTGTTTCCCAGCATCTCATTAGCTAAGGTATACCTTATGAAAGGTATACCTTTAAAAAGGTGGTCTGAGGCACTCGTAAGCTGTCCCTTAGCACTGCGCTCCGCTAATCCTGTCACAGTTTTGCCTTATTATGCCAACATTTTGCTTTTCAAATCGACAGTTGTACTACAGTGCGCATCTAGTAGCACATCAGCATGCAAAAATGACAGTTTAATATTAACTTTATGAAAAGTAATTATCCAATCAACGTTTCTGAGCATAGCACGTCATGAGAATGTTGTCGTTTTACCTGTCTATCCCCATCATGAGGGTAATTAAGTATAGGGCCAATCCATGATACTAATCCAATTTGTGAAAAAAAAAAGTTTTTTAAATTTATACGTAGTGGCACTAACTGAGGATATGGCTTTTCCGACTGCAAGCCCTGTAGAAATTAGTTTGTTTGTGTGTGAGTCAATGATCATACTGACTTGGAACAAACCGCCAGTTTATTAAGAATATAAAACCTGTGTGTGCAAAGCCAACTTTGAGTGAGTCTACTTGCATGACCGATCTAGGGCACGTTGATTGGCCTAGCTATGAACACACATACAGGTACGGTGGCTCATAATGAACAAACATAGCCAAATGATCTACATCCCCTTCCTTTAGCTCATCTATATAAAACAAAATAGCACTAACATTTTTCTTACCATGTTGTTTTACGCTTTTCGGTAAACAACCCAATAATGATAGTCTTGGTTAAACTTAAGATTATCCAACAGCAAATTAAGGTGGATGAGCAAATCACTTTAACAGGTAAACCTATTCAGAAGGCACCCGTTATTGAATTCATCATGGTCAATTTCGACAGACGCGCTTTTGCCTTTCATCTACGATTATTTTTGCATTGCAGAGAAAAGTTTGCGGGAATCAGTGGATATGCTGCTACAGTTGCCTATATATTGTGACAAAAACAAATTAACATTAGACCTTTGTTTCAATAAGAACAAAATAATTCACCCATATGTAGCCTATATCCTTTTCCCTGGGCTTCCACGAAGTCCCAGACTATGGCTTATATGTCCCGATGCTTTTTATTTTATCCTTTGTAGTCTATATGTACATATTTATTGAAACTATCACAAGGTCTCGTTTTAACTGACTCTTAAAGAGATTAACAGATGATCTCTATTACGCATAGCTTCCTCTTCTGCAATATTAGATTGATGTAAAATGATTATGGTAACACTTGTTATATTAAAACGTCATTCACAAGCCTTTACAAGTGAGACAATCGATTCGCTTGGCATCGATTGATAAACTTTTCAGCACCACAGTGAAGGCCAGCTCCAACTTACGATGTACCTTTGAGGTGTCCCTTAAGGCAACTGTTAAGGTGTAGTTTGGGAAACACTCATAAAAAAGAGGTTTCCCTTTGAAAGGTATACCTTAGGAGCCTTCGTAAAATGTTACGGTACATTGAAACTCGGAAACGCAGCCCAGGTCATTAGTACATCTACACCAAACCCCACACGACACCTCTGACTTAGTTGGCCAGATGAGCTTTATTATACAAGAGATAGGCCAACATACTCCACTCGTACGAGAATCTGTGTTCCTTTTCCTTGTCTTAGTTTGTTAGACTCTATGCCTTTTCTCTATCAGTGGAATAGTGGTCTTATTTGTCTTGCTCCTTAAATAAAATGTTTCAGCGTCATTGAATTACCTATCCTCAGTTTATTTCCAACTGTCATATTGTGGCATTATAATCATTTTTCCTTTTCAGTGCATCTAACATACACAGTTTGCATATACGCTAATGGGGGTGTGCATCTCTGCAAGGACCAGTCAGTACATTGGCCTTACATGCAGTTTAAGGGTAACACCATAATACAGGTTACTCACTGGGCATAGTGATAGTTTCACTGACCAGAAGTGCAGCAGCTCCGGGAGAGATGTTAGTTTCAGTGTCCAGATGGACCCTAGTGTTATTTCATATAAACATTGATTGGGACATACTCTAGGATATTTAGATCTCACTCACCAGATTTAGTAACCTTAGTTAGGGCACCCTGGTTCAGCTGATATATGTTTGGTACCAACATATATTCTAGGTTGAAGTCACTAATTCATGGCACAGAAACATTATTTTCAAGATTCCTCGATGAGTAGCACCTTCTCCAGCTAGAATAGAAGGTATTAGTGTCAGAGAACTATTATATTAAAGCCTGGCAGCAGTAGGTAGTCTTGCTCTCCGCTCTCCACTGTTTATACGTAGTTCAACTGGACTAGTTTTGCAACAGAGATGCTTATTTTGTGTCTAATCACATTAAACTACAACAAAATAAGCGATAATCAACTTGTGATTAACGATCGAGGAGCAAGCTTGCAATGATTGAATGACAGCTAGCTAAAATACTGTTGCAAACTAAGGTTACTTGCAGTCTACAGTACACTGCTGAAAAAAGAATGGATTATTAGCCAGATGTTTCCCTGATGTGTAGGCTACTGGGAAATTTTGGATTTTGATTTAGTTCAGATCTTATATATGGAGACTTTTAAAATCAGTTAAACAAATAAATCTTAGGGAGATACAACCTTACATACAATCTGTTGTTCATGACAGTTGAAAATGTACTAAAATCATCTCTATATACTCTAATACTGATTAGAGGATGAGTTGACCGTGTTATTGTTTTGAGCATACTGTTACATTTCTGTCATCCAAAGGCACGTCTTCAAAAAAAGCCACACAAGGCCACGACTGAAGGGGAAAGGATGGACATTTGCCAGCACTGTATGCATCCATCTACACACACACACACACACACACACACATATATATATATATATATATATATACACACACACACACAGTTGAGGCCAAAAGTTTACATACACCAATTACGGCATCTGCTTGTTCACATCAGAGGTAATTTTAAAACAACCGATTAGAGACAGATTTATTTCAGCTTTAATTCACTATAACAGAATTCCAGTGGGTCAAAAGTTTACATACACCAAGCTGACTGTCTCCTTAAACAGTCTGGAAGATTCCAGAAACTGATGTAATGACTTTTTGGAAGCTTCTGATTGACCAATTGTCATGATAAGGGGTTAACTGAGAGTTAATCGGCACCTGTGGCTGTATTCAAGGGCCTACCTTTAGAGCCACTGGCTTTTTGCCCTTGATACCATGGGAAAATTCAAGCAACATACAGAAAAAGAATTGTGGACCTCCACAAGTCCGGTTCCTCCTTAGGAGAAATTTCCAAACAACTGAAGGTACCATGAGCATCTGTACAAACAATTAATAATTATTTCGAATTAAAGCTGCAAGCGGCATTGGGAGGGGTCAAAGCATTGGCGCCCCCTATGGAGCGATTTTAAAATGACTTTGTCCTCATGATCATACACCTTCACCCAACATATCTACTGAATACCATGCTTGGTGCTTCCATGCCGCAACTAAAAAAGGTGTCACACTAATGTTGTGACGATACCAAAATTTTGACTATGATACCGATACCAGGTTTAGTATCACGATACTCGATATGGATACTGATTCAATACTCGAAACGTAACGATTATGAAATTTCCTTAACAGATCAGAAACATCAAGGGTTGACCTCGTTTTCAAATTCACGGTTTATTGAAAACCTGGTTTATTAACAACCTTTAAGTTGAAGCCTGTTCAACATATTAATAAGCATAGGCTTATAGTGTTACAACACCAAACAATAGAAAAATATATGAAATATATTTCAAAAATTAAACAGTTGTAAACTACATAATCTTTAAACAGGTCTTTCACTTTTAAATACATCTGTAAACAGGATATTTAAATAACAATACAGGATCTTCCTATAATAAAACAGAGTCGAAGCTTACACTGTATTAATGAGTGAGTGCACAAGCGCAACATCACCTCACTTGGCAACCTTAGTTGCTATTGCCATCTAGCGAAGATTCTGACAAATTACACTTTTCATCCTCTCAATCAGTAATATGGGAGACACATTTCCCTGGCTTGTACCATACCGAATCGTTTCTTTTTTTTAAGTACTGAAAAAGTGCTGAAGTTCTGGAATACTGTGCAACACTACGTCAGACACATATTCCAATCCACTGCTCAGTTTAGCAGAGAATGCACACTTCAGGGCACCTCAGATACAGATAAAATAATAATACATATTTCAAATAATAAATATGACATTGGAAAAAAAAAAACTAAATTTCAACTTGCCATCCCTACTACCTTCGAGCTGCGTGCAGAGTATCTTATTTATTTTGACATTGGCAGACTACAGCATAAATTGCGTCTTTTGTTTATATTCAATATTAGTAATTGCAGCGAGAAACTGCAGTTGTAGACAAAAGAAAGTTTGTCATATTATGGTAGCAACGGAACGAAGCGGACTATATATATAGGCTATATTTACCGTCATTGTTTTATTATACCAGCGTGTTTTCGCGTGTTTAGGGAGAAATTCAAATACTATCAATAAAAATGGTTTAGTTATTTCTCAGCATAATGATGATGATGGGATGATATGAAAAGAATTTTCAACCGTCCACCACGATTTAGCAATGTTCCAAAACTCTCATCATCACTGTTGGATGCATCACAAAAACTATTAGACTAAAGCTTACATTACAGCGTGAAATATCCACATTATATAATACCACTAACCTATTTAAAAACACTCAATTTCAAAAATAACGTATATACCACAATATTTTGAGCAGTAATACTAACATAGCAATATGACATTTTATCTGTGTTCAGTAGTATAGAGACAGAGCCAATAAATCAATGTCCTATCTGCTTCTGTTTTGCTTCAGAAAAGTGTCAGATAGGTCTATCAGCAAACATATGGATTAGCTATGCCCACACGTTCTAAATAATAATAGTATTTTCCAAGAAATTGTGAAAAATCGTTGACAACATTTTGTTAGGTGCAGTGCCTTTTAGCTACTGCTAACCCAGAGTGAATGCGTAAGTGAATGCGATGATAATAAAATTGTTAGGTTACGCTGATCGATAAAACGCTATTCCAGAAGCAAACTCAGACATGTTATACATCATTAGAAAGCTAATTCACCTACTGAATAAATGAATTGTCAATCCACCCAGGATGTACTAAAAAGGGCGACAATGCCATAAACAACAGGTGTGGTATTACATACAGCTATTTTTGATGGTACCCAAGCATCACAGATGTGAGTATATTTCAAGAACGGATTGTCCAAGACAGTATATGACCACTCAGTCTCAAAAGGGACATCTCTACGCGTAAAACCAATGGGAAGGTTGTATATTACTTCAATATTTAGTCCCAGATATTGACCGCATAATGATATGGTATCGTTTTTAAAAATGTTGTCTCGTTTATTTTGTTACTCAGTGAGCAGCATTTTCACTGCCGTATTGGCATATCTTAGGGCTATTGTTGGGTTTATCTTGTTGCTATGATGGAATACAATTTTTGAGTGGTGAAAGAATATTGATATGAATGCACAGATAGATAATTGTCCATTATGAAGTTGAGACCCTCCCCTCAATGATGAAAACTAGACCCGACGATGTTGGATTACTTAGTTGCGTCACCATGGATGTTTTCTAGTCGCTTGCCATAAAGGAGTTTACTAGATGTCGTAACACTCTAGATGTGGAGCTACAGCTCTTCCGCACCACAACTAATAAAAAAGTCCAAATGGCGGGCAAACAATATGGTGGTCCCAAAAGCAAAGTTGTAGAGTACATTCAGATTCATCGGTCGATAAAGTTTTGTGTTGATCTGACTTATGGTGTGGGAGTTATGGCCTTTGTTATAGCGCCACCATTTGGCCGATATAGGTGATTTGTAGTGCCTGAGTAGTGTGGGGGCCATAAGAACCCACCAGCCATTTGGGTTGCTCTAGGACTAATGGTTGCTGATCCTCAGACACTTTTAGTGGAGAAAAATAAATAAATAAATACATAAATAAATAAATAAAAAATAATAATAATTAAAGCCGCAAGTGGCGTTGGGAGGGGTCCAAGCATTGGCAGCATCGCGCCCCCTATAGAGCGATTTTAAAATGGCTCTGTCCTCATGATCATACACCTTCACCCAACATATCAACTGAATATCATGATGATCGTATAAAATATTGATGACTTATGGCCAATTTTGTGGTAAGAGACGCTGTCGGATGACTTAGTTACGTCGCCATGGATATGTCCTGGCGCTTCCCGTAAAGGCCTTTACTATGTCGTTAACACTTAGATGGCATGTCGTAACACTTAGATGTATCAAGGAGCTGAGTGCACAAGCGCAAGTCACCTCACTTGGCAACCTTAGTTGCTACTGCCTTCTAGCGAAGATTCTGACAAATTACACTGTTCATCCTCTCAATCAGTAATGCGGGAGACAATTTTCCCTGGCTTTTACATTTGACTCAAAACTACCAAACGTCGGAATATTCTAATACCGAACTGTTTCTTTTTTTTATTTTTTATTTTTTTTAAGTACCAAGAAAGTGCTAAAGTTTTGGTATACCGTGCAACACTATGTCAGACACATATTCCAATCCATTGCTCAGCTTAGCAGAGAATGCACATTTCAGAGCGCCACAGAGACAGATAGAATAATAACACATAAATACACATTTCAAATAATAAATACGACATTGAGAAAAAACGAAAAAAGAGACGGAATATCAACTCGCGATCTGCGTGCTGCGCACAAAGTAGCCTACCGTTTTATTTATTTATACATTGGCAGTTAAGAAAAATTTTGGTTACGCTGACCTATAAAACGCTATTCCAAAAGCAAAATCAGACATGTTATGCATCGTTAGAAAGCTTATACTCGCACCTACTGAATAAATGAATTGTCAATCAAGCCAAATTGTACTAAAAAGGGCGACAACACCGTAAGCAACAGGTGTGGTATTACGCACAGCTATTTTTGAACTGCTGTATTGGCATATTTTAGGGCTAATGTCGGGTTTATCTTGTTGCTACGGAATATTGCATTACATTACATTACAGGCATTTGGCAGACGCTCTTATCCAAAGCGACGTACAACAAAATGTATAACCATAACCAGGAACAAGTGTGTCGAAAACCCTAGAGGGCAGTAGCCCACCATTCTAAGTGCAGGGAACAACCGCATAGTTCAACTTGGACCTTGTAGGTTAAACTGATTAACACTAACACAAACAAGACAGCAACAATGCAGTCTATGCAAGCAATAGGTAAGACGAGTTAAGAATAAGACACCTACGAAATAACTACCTAGTTACAACCCTAAGCTTACAGTCAATTTAGAGATTAAATTGAGAATACGATTTCTCTCAGCATAATGACGGATTTAAAGAGTAAATGAACTCACCCGATATTGTCTTCAAATGGACCGTATTATTTATTTCGACATTGGCAGACTACAGCATAAATTGCGTCTTTTGTTTATATTCAATATTAGTAATTGCAGCAAGAAACTGCAGCTGTAGGTCGTTATGTTATGGTAGCAATGAAACGAAGCGGACTATATATGTATTACCGTCATTGTTTCATTATACCAGTGTGTTTTAGTGTGTTTGCACAGAAACTCAGAACCTATCAATAAAATGGTTTAGCTATTTCTCAGCATAAAGACAGATTCAAAGACTAAACAAACTCACCCGATACTGTCAAATGGATGCAGGCTCAAGAAAAGTAATTATTCATCCTCTCAAAAGCCTAGCATGCACTCTGGGTGGCACTGTCTTCCATTGCTGTAAAGTTTACTAGATGTCGTAACACTTAGATTTGGAGCTCCAGCTCTTCCGCACCCCAACTAATAAGAAAGTCCAAATGGCGGGCAAACAATATGGCAGACATAGATGCTCCCAAAAGCAAAGTTGTAGAGCACATTCAGATGCATAGGTCGATTAAGTTTTGCGTTGATCTAACTTATGGTGTGGGCGTTATGGCCTTTTACGCATTACCCTTTGTTATAGCGCCACCATCTGGCCGACATACTTGATTTTTAGTGCCTGAGTAGTGGGGGGCCATAGGAACCCACCTGCCAAAGTTGCTGAGTCTCAGACACTTTTAGTGGAGAAAAATAATAATCCTAACAGATACAATAGGGTTCCACCAGCTTTGCTGCTTGGACCCCTAATAATCCTAACAGATACATAGGGTTCCACCAGCTTCAGCTGCTTAGACCCCTAAACATTTTGGGACCACACAGACACTGCATCGTTCAGGAAGGAGGCACAAATTAACTCCCAGGGCATAGAGAACCTTGGTCATAAATGTTCAACTGAACCCCAAGACAACAACAAAGGAACTGGTGAAGGAGTTGGAGGCATCGGGTACATCCACCATTAAGAGAATCCTACATTGCCATGGCCTGAAAGGCTGTTACAGAAGGAAGAAGCCCCTACTCCAAGACCAACATACAAAAGCCAGAATTAAGTTTGCAGATGAGCACTAGGATGAAGACCTAGCCTTTTGGAGGAGTGTTCTCTGGTTAGATGAAACAAAAAATGAACAATTTGGCCATAATGATCAGCACTATGTATGGAGGAAAAAGGGTGAGGCCTTTAATCTGAAGAACACCATCCAAACTGTGAAGCATGGGGGTGACAGCATCATGTTGTAGGGGTGTTTTATTCGAAAAGGGACTGGTTCACTTCAGAAAATAGATGGCATCATGTGGAAGGAGGACTATCTAGAAATACTGAAGCAACATCTCCAGACATCAGCTAGAAAGTTAAAACTTGGTTGCAACTGGGTCTTCCAGCAGGACAATGGGCCTCATTCACCAACCATTCTTAAGAAGAATTTTCTTCTTAAAACCCACGTACGCAGTTTTCACGAAGTTTCTGACATTCACCAATGTTTTCTTATTTGGGATTTCTTCTTAGGTAAGAACAGAATCTACGCACACTCAAGAGCACACTTACGCACATTTGAGTGCTGACATGTTTGTGCAAAATAATTGGTTATTGCGTTATCTTCAATTCTACAGTTGTAAAATATTATAGGATTTAAATTACAATAATATTTTTATAATTTATAATATTTTTTACTAATTATTTTATTAAAATAAAATATACAGATTTTATTTGGTGGGGGGTGACACCAAAATGACCGGCAATAAATTTATTGTGCAGTTTTTCGTGTAGCGACTTTACTCCGATGCAGCTTACTGCCGGTTGATTTAATTAGCGGTATTAATATGATGAGAAGCGCTTTGTTGTTTGCATGCATAACACGCAATTCCTTGCGCTCACGCCCACCAGCATTTATTTTTTTTGCCTCAGAATTTACATCAAACCATTTTTTTCATCAGTTGTGTGCCCTTCTCCGGATACAGCGTTCACTGAACGAGTAATAGCATCCCATGCATCTTTTTTTGTGTTATTTTACATCCACTACTGACGCTACTAAATATGACAGGTGGCTTGCTGTTCACTTCCCACAGCAATGTCTCCACTTCAGAACTACTGAAGTTTTTCTTTCGTTTGGAGTCCGATGCTCCACCGTCTTTAGATTTTCGTTTGGGCATTATTGACTTTGTTCGCTCTCAACTTTTCTTTTCGATTTCTGTGTGTGCATACGGCCCTTCAGTTTCATGTCCTTTTATGGAGATTGGCGGGGTGTTTACCTATGCTAATTAGGAACAACTGGCACACGCTTTACATTTACGAGGACAATGGGATTCATCATTTTCAGAACACGTGCGAGCAATTCTGCGGTTTAAGAACACGTGGTGAATCTGACGTAGACTTTTCTTAGGATCTTTCTTAAGAACAAATTTAAGGAAAAACTTAGGAAGATATTGGTGAATGAGGCCCAATGATCCTAAGCATACCTCCAAAGTTCTAACAAAATGGCTTAAAGACAACAAAGTGAAAGTATTGGAGTGGCCATCACAAAGCCCTGACCTGAATCCCATAGAATATTTGTGGACTGAACTGAAAAAGCATGTCCCAGCAAGGAGGCCCACAAACTTGATTGAGCTACACCAGTTCTGTCAGGTGGAATGCTCAAAAATTCCTGCAAAGTATTGTGGGAGGCTTGTGTAAGGCTACCCCAAGCGTTTGATTCAAGTTAAGTAATTTAAAAGGCAATTAGGTATTATTTTGAAATGACCTCTTATGGAAATAAAGTAGATACCCTAATTGATTTAACACAGGAAATGTATTGTCACATGAAATGTGTGAAGTAGTTAAAAATTTAGTTAGAATTTCTTTTGGCTTCAATTGTATGTAATGAATCGATAAGTATTGTGTTTTGGAATTTATTTGAGACCACAGTGCATGCCGAATATTTTTTCTTTGCTACAGTATACAGAAATATTTCAAAGAATATTTAGATCAACTGTTTTAATCTATTATTAATTATCCAATACATTATGATACATTTAATAGTGAGAATCCTGTTTTAGAAACAATTTACTAGGCATTTCATTACTTTTAGCAAATTTTAAGCAAGATTTTTTAGGTTCGCCAAAGATGTTTATGATGCCTCAATGGTATTATTAAACTTAAAAGTTAAGTTATTGATATTTATAATTGTCTTCCACCAGTGATTTTAATTATAAACATACCCCATCACAGTAGATATTATTTTGCCAACTGGTAAACCTATTTTTGAGCAATGTCTCTTTTTTGTTTGTTTTGTGATCTTTATCACGTTATGTGTATCTCAGATTTTTGTGACAGTGACATCGCATCACTGTCTTTGTAACTTAGGAGGTGTAGCTAGCCCACACTGCAGCTAGCAAGCTATGTAATGAACAGTGATTGTAATCTAATGGTTCGTGCAAGCCCGCTGCTGTGCCAAGAGTGATTTCTACAAGTACTCTCATTTATTACCGCTTTGAATCAAATATTGAGACATTAACTACACAGTCTGTAGAAATGTAACCCTTTCCTACTGAACAGTTAAGCAAAGTTCTACCTTCTAGCTATTTAGACTTCCTGAATAAGCTGAACCTAAATGATTGTAGTGCAGAAATCTTGAAATTAATTAGTGAGAAGTGCAACCCCTGTGCTGGGTCCCCGTAACCACTGCTCCTGCTTGGTCTTGAATTTCTCCAGGCAAGCCAACCTTGAACTCCTTAGGAATGAGGAACTAAATGGAGAGGTTAGAAACCTTAAACAGCAAAATGGCAGTATCCTGAATGAGCTCCTTTCAGTTAGCAAGAAAGCGATGCAGTATCTAGAAGACTTGCATGCAGCTGAAACAAAGCTCTGCTCTTACAGGGACAAACCAAGTCGACATGGGGACGCATCCAAAACCACCTAACAGTGATGCACTGGAAGTCCCATTTGACAACAGTCCATTGCCTCCTCCACCTTTTTCTGTACACACATCCCCAACTTACAGCATAGGTTCAAACATGGAGACCACCCATCCTCCCTCAATAAGGCAACTTACTGTTTACCTTGCGAACAGGGGAAAGAGGGGTCCAGTTTTGATTCAGGTTTCTCTAGTCAGTATTTGTCTGCATCCTCTGACAGACTTTTCTATCTGTTCGGATCAAAGGTTCCTGACCAATCAGATGGAGGTGCACCTGTAGCTCCTTCCCTGTGCCATTTCCACATACCTCCTATCACAGGCAGGAAGGAAGGCAGGGAAACCCTCCAGATTTTAATAAAATTTCAGTCTTGCCTACTTTAGATAGACAAACACATGGGAAGGCAGAAGGTCTTCGTTTGAAACACCTTGAGCAGATCGCTAAGGATGTTGATCACTTTGACCCTGAAACCCCCAATTAAAACAGACCTATTTACAGCAAATTAATGATGCTGTCGCCGACCTGACCCAGGCAACTGAACAAGAGAAGCTCAAACTCATCTGGAAGACCTCCTCCAGAGAAATTTGCATGTTCATTGGAGCACAACCTCCCTCCATCTGTGACAATTACTTCGAGCTCTGAGAAGCACTTGTAGCGGAATATTTATGTTTGATTAAGCAACAGCCATGATTCAAGTCATAGCTGTAAAGCATAGTCACACTAAAAGCCCCAGGGAATACTTTAAGCGTTTGAAACATGCATTCTTCCAGGGTAGAAATGGACCTGGTTTAGAGGAAGATCGAGCATTCAAGTCTTTCTTCCCACCCAACCTCCACCCCTGCATCCGAGCCCATGTTGTTTTGTCCACCAAGAAAAAACAGTCAGTGCGTGAACTTCAGTATATGGCCCAAATTGCTTTGGACCCCTTGCGCATTGTGCTGGCAAACACGAGAGTGACAAAGCCAAAGAGAGTCCAAACGCTCCCAGTAACTCCCTAACTATCTCCCAGTGCACAACATCAGAGCCTAAAGCTGGTTTTACACGGTGAAGCTTTCACATAACTAGTTGCAGGTTGCAAATAGCATGAAACATAATTTCCATGCAACTTGACAGTTACATGAAGCAATTCAAAAATAATCAAAGTCCCATGCAACACACTTGATTTAATAGTTTATTTCACTAAGATTAGGAATTTAATAACCTAAGGCTGGCTTTACACAGTGACACCTTCACGTAACTTTAGTTGCTTGAAACTTAGGTGAAACTAAGTTGAAATTGAGTTGCATGGTGTAAAGCCCTCTGCAACGCACTTGAAACTTGTCTGAAACTCAGCCGCAACAGTTGCAAAACTCTAAACTTTGTGAAACTAGTTTCATGCAACAGCCAATAAAAACGCTGATAATGTGGCCAGGAGATGATGTCAAACTACTGTTGATGTGATATCATTTCAACTGATTGATTTCAACTGGACAACGTGGCTTATCACCAAAATGGACAAAATAATAAAACAGAAGATGGTCTCTTGGACACTTCAGAAGGAGTTTGTACATGATTCCCAAGCTATTAATCAGGTTGTTATATTCCCTCCTTTCAAGTCGTACCTAACCCTGCTACTGTATTATCTTCTATCCCAGCATCCACCATGCATTTTCACATCCCCATTCATCCTGACAGACAGTAAAGTGCCGTGAAAAAGTATTTGTTTATTATTGCATATTCTCTTCCCATGGTAAGAATACAAAACACAGGCCCAAGTTACTTAAAAGAATTTAGGAAGCATTGGGTAGTAGCATTGCTTTGGAATACAGCATGTTTCATTTGTGTTAGCTAAGGTAGCCAATATTGTTTTAAGAATAATCCAGTCCAAAAAGAACTAAAATGCGTTCTAGGAACTCATATAGTAATCCAATGAGGAGAGCAGGAAAAGGGTAAAGTTAAGAAGCCTTTATTATAATGGCTAAATAAACTAAAAAGCCAACATGTTTCGATCGAGAACCGATCTTCATCAGGGCATACGTGGCAAACAGGTGAGGCCTTACCTATGTAGACAGTGTATCCAATGGAAAAACAAGGTAGAGATCACATGGTAGAGTAGGCTTACGTGGCAAGCAAGTGAGGCCTTACCTATGCAGACAATGTTTAAACAAGGTAGAGGTCACATGGTGGAGAAAGCTAAGCACAGGAAAGCAAAATGAATGTGAGAAATATATATACACAATGAAAAAAAATAAAATAAAAGTAAACAAATAAATGGATGGAAATATATGTATATGTAGCATGTACATATATGCAAACAATAATAAAATTACAAGATAAAATCACTAAAAAGATATGAAATCAATATCCTCACTAAGGCCTGGATAATTTAGAGCATCAAATGTATGTATCCAAAAAGTCCCCCTTTGGCTGAGTTTTCGTATTCTATCGTCCCCTCTAATGGAGGCTTTAATATGCTCAATGCCTTGAGCGGCACACAACAAAAGTGGTATTGCAATTAATAAAATCTCTCTGTGTGTATGTTTTCTGGGTTTTAAAATCAGTAAAAACTTTAGTTTGCAGCACATTGACACAGTGGTTACAATTCATGCATTTGTATGTGCTAGTTGGTTTCTGAAGCCAAGTCTCTTTTTTCTCCGCTGGGAGGTAACTATGGACAAGCTTGTCCCTCAGTGTGGGAGCGCGTCTGAAAGAAACCAATGGGGGTTCCGGGAAAACATTACGGAGTATCGAGTCACTTTCAGTGATGGACCAATTGGATTTAACAATGCGTTTAATGTGTTCTGCATGGGAACTATATTTAGTAACAAAAAAAAGGTTGAGATTGAGAATGTGTGTGACGTGCAGTTTTACTAAGAAGATCAGTACGATTGAGGGAACGTGCTCTGTCGCGCCCCTGCGCAATGACCACAGGTTTGCAGGCTCTGTCCTTGAATCTTTCGGACATAATGTTAGCCTGTTCTTCAAAAACCTCTTCCCTATCGCATATGGCTGCTGTAATTGAGCATAGGTTATATAATTGTTTAGATGCGGGGGGTGAAAAGAATCTGCTCTCAAAATGGTGTTGCGTGATTTTCAAAAAAACATCTTCATCTTTTGAAATAGTAAGATCCAAAAAATCAATGTTGTGAATATTCAATGGACAACTTAATATTCTCATTGATGGGGTTGAGATGTTTATTAAAGTCCAACAACTGATACTCATCTACGTCGAATACAAACAAAAAATCATCAATGTAGCGACCTTACCAAGTAGTGCAATTATAAATAGGATTAACAGGATTTAAAATATACTCCTTTTCCCGTAGACCCAAATATAGGCAAGTGTAATTGGGGGAAATGCAAGAACCGATCGGAACACCAATCTGTTTTTAGTACAATCTGGCTTTATCGACAGTTAATTGATCCAATAGGTGGCAGAATAAGCTTTCTAACCATGTATTATATGTCTAATTTTACTTTTGAAATAGCGTTTTATAGCTCAGCGTAACTGGAAGGTGTGTCTCATTATAGTTGCATTATGCATTCAGTCTGTGGTAGCAGTAAAAGACACTGCACGGGGTAAAATTTTATCGATGGCTTTCGTTATTTCTTGGAAAATACTATTATTCTTGAGAGCATGGCTAAGGCATATGTTTGCTGATAGACCTAGCTGATATACTGTTTTCTGGGCTAAGTTAGAACTGGGGAGCGACAGGATTAATTCTGTCTCAGTCTCTTCTTCTGAACACAGATAAGATTTCATCATCAAAATGTAAGTGTTACTGCTGAAAACATTTCGGTTTTATATGTCATTTTTGAAAGTGAGTGTCTTTAAATAGGTTAGCGGTATTTTAGAATGAGGATATTTCACACTGTAACGTAATCGGTCGTTGGTTTGCTTGTAGTTTGTGTTTAATGTATGTACCAGATATGACCTCAACTGGAACACTGCCAAAACGTGGTGCACGGTTGAATATTGTTTTAATGTGGTCCCACCCCCATACATGAAAACATCACACACTGTAGACTAGAGTACAGAAAACATACGAGAGTTAATGATCACACACTTAGGTACTGTACCACAGTATGATAATATTTTTGCATTATTTTTTAAATCTGATATCAATGTTTCACCTTAAACCTTCATAAGGGGCACATGTATATGCTTTATAATGGAAAAAAGAAACATTTTATTAATTTTGGATAGATTCTGGAAGATTCCTGAAAGACATCCAGAATCTCTCCAAAATTAATAGGACATGTATAGTTTAACCTGGTGTATATTTGCAATCTCTCAGTATTTCATTGAAGACTAAACTAGACATACCGCCTCACGATTGTATGCCTCCACCAACAAGTAGCCAGTTTGTATATAAAATGTCATCACTTCATCATTTTATCCTATTAGACATTTGTGTGAAATTGTGTCATAATTAGCGTATGAATTCTTGTGACTTGGGCCAAAAACATGTTTTTTGACCTTGACCACCAAAATCTAATCAGTTCATCCTTGAGTCCAAGTGGATGTGTGTGCCAAATTTGAAGAAATTCCCTCAAGGCATTCCTGAGATATCGCGTTCACGAGAATCGAGACGGAAGGACGGACAACCCAAAAACATAATCCTCTGGCCACGGCTGTGCCTTCGCGGAGGCATAAAAAGAACAAATTTAGATTTTTTGCCTAGACAACTGAATTTGTGGCACTTTAGTTCACATTCATAATTTAAGAAGAAGTAATCTAAGTTAGTATTGTAAATGGTACAAATGTCTTGGTTCATGTAAGCCATTTTTCAAGTCTCAATGCTCACATCTGGAGTTATAAAGCTTTAAATAGGGTACCCCCTAAATGGGCAAGGATTGGCCAGATTTGGCATGAGCGCTAAGGGGTAAACAATGATAACATTTCATCATTGCTATGCAAGTATTACTGCTCAAAATATTTCGGTTATATACGTTATTGTTGAAATTGAGTGTCTTTAAATAGGTTAGTGGTATTTTATAATGATGATGTTTCACACTGTAATAAAAGCATTCGTTGGTAGTTTAGTAGTTTTTGTGATGCATGCAACAGTGATGACGTAAGAGTTGGAACATTGCCAGAACGTGGTAATGTTTTCATGTTGTCCCAACCCCATACCCTAAAACATACGAGAGTACAGAGTACAGAAATACATATGAGTTAATTATTACAAATTTAGGTACTGTACTGAATTGTGTGACAATGTTTTTGCATTATTTTTTAATCTGATATCAATGTTTCATCTTAAACCTTCCTAAGGGGCACATTTATATGATTTATAATGGACACAATTTTTGCATTTTATGGGGTTGCATTTTATTCATTTTTGGAGAGATTTTGGATATGTTTCTGTCCCTAGATATTTTAGACCACTGTACTCATGGAAAGCTTCTAATTCCCACTTGAATGGACAGTACATTAGTCAAATTTGCAGACGATACAAAATCGGAAGGCCCGCTAATAGTTTGGAATCTATTAAAGTAATCAAAGATGATTTAAATAAAATCCAGAAGTGGGCAGAAACCTGGCAAAAGAAATTTAATATAGCCATATATGAAGTTCTGCATGTGGGAAATAAAAACAATATGTACACACAATGTTTCAGAGGTACTCAAATCATCAACACGAGAGAACATAACATAATTTTGATGTTGTACTCTGCAAAAGCACTATAATAATTAAATCAATCACCTTTTGTTGGTCCCTGCTTCCATCCATTGGTGTCTCCTGGTCTCTGTCATGGGTAGGAGGGCTCCTCTTGGGTTCAAAGGCCTCTTGTAAGTATGCTCTGTCTAGCTGTGACAAAACTGTTGGGTGTCTCATTTTCTCAGCGGATACGCATAGTGGGTCAGTACATTCATTATCCGCTGTCACACAGAGTTCAAAGCCATGTTCTTCCAATATGGCTGATGACTCATAACTCTCTCTCCATTCCTTCCTCTCACCGTCAGTAGACTGTAGGAATGATGCAGAGTCAACCAGGAATGGATCTAGCAGGTGAGGGGCACAATGCTTCAGAGAGGAACAGGCTCCCTCATCCACCAGTATACTTTCACTTCCAGTTTTCTGAAAGGCAAAAATTAACTTCTTTATAATTCAGTGTACACATAAAGTTTAACAAAGTATTTGATACTCAGTAGGGGATATATCAGCAGTCCATCTGGCTCTATTTTCCGGTCGGTGCATGCCGCATTGTGAGCCACTGCACAGGCAAAGTGGTCTTTTCATCATGGATTCTCATACGGTGAAGCTGTTTGGTAATTTCTTGACACACAGTGTGAGAGGAGAGCCGTTGTTGGGTGAGTCAAGATTGAGCAGAGCATTGCAATTTTGGTATTAACCTAGTCTGCAACTTGAGCCCACACCACCCGCCTCAGCCCAACCCACAGCCCAAGTCTATGGTGCTAGTTGCAGTCCAGTATACAGCATGTTGCTTTTTTTGGAGCTTTCCCATGCAATATATGTATGATTATACCCTATTCAAAAGCCAATCAACAATTCCTTTTGATCATATGCTGTCAACTTACATAAATAAGATATAAATCCTCAAGCAGGAAAAATGCATTCTTTAATACCTGTATTTATTATTGTTTTTAGTTTTTTATGGCTGTTCTTAAGATAAACTGTGGTCCCTGGACGCAATGTTCCTTTTTTTTTTAACACCCGTCTGTAATCAGAAGAATGTCATAATTACGATTATCAATATATGCTGTTCAATCGGTTGTGTTGTACCAATTGATGGTGTTGAAAGAAA
This sequence comes from Anguilla rostrata, assembly GCF_018555375.3. NCBI lineage: Eukaryota > Metazoa > Chordata > Actinopteri > Anguilliformes > Anguillidae > Anguilla > Anguilla rostrata. The sequence continues at coordinate 107,644 of NC_057944.1, forward strand.
AAGGCAGCTTTGGTGACTGCATTAACTCACATTAGTGATTTTTGTCTATTCAAAAATATTATTCTGTCCAAATGTCTGATTGCATGCTTAATTATTCATAATGTATGAGCATAATATCAATGCATACTGTTGCAAGATAAAATCATTCTTCAATAGTTGTTGATTTGGCCGTTTAAATATACAACAAAGCTTGTTCCTGTATGGGCTATTTCAGTATATGATGGGACTTTGTTTCATTATAATATAAAAGACAGAAGACACATTTTTCTACCTATCCGAACATTTAAGTGTCAACCTGTAGACTTTCCGAAGCTATCATTACAATTTCATACCCTTTCTGGCCTAAAACAATAGGACTAAATAATTAAGCTTACTTAGTTATTGATTTTAGACACAGGCCTCAGAAGTCTGATGTAACACAGAGCAAAACCTTTACCCATATAGACATTTCCAGATGAAAGGAGAATATTTCTGTGCAGAAAATGAATGGGAGTGTATGCACATTTCTCTTAAATGGCACTGGATCCACTGAATTCCGATGAAGCTTCCAAGTAAAATAAATATTTTAAGTTAACACTGCCGCAAATGTTGTTTACATCACAGCTAGCGTGGGAGCTTTTCAAGCCTTTTCAAGGCTACCATTAGCCAGCAAAAAGTTTAAAGAAAGTACTTGAATGGGAACTGCAAATGAGAACAGCAAGAATACCAACAAAGTTATTTACAATGAAATATATATATTGCCGGACAAGTAAGGATTAATTAAGAATATGTTTCTTTTCTGAATCCAGCGGTTCCAACAGTCAATGTCTTTGTTAAGATGTTCAGCACTTTGAATACTGAACCAAGCGATATTGCGTGCTAGAACCCCTCACTTAACCTACATGTAAAATATATTTTATTTGATTTAATTTAATAATTATGTTTAAAATTAGAATTATCAATTAAATCGCTGAATTCTTTGATAGGTCAGTTTGATAGATTGTCTGCCTAGATTAGGGTATCAGTGGATTTTATATTGCCCCAATCACATTTTCTTTGTGATTCTTAAGATTTTCTTCTTATTCACTGATTGCCTCTCTAAGGCCAAAATCTAAACACTACATATCCTACAATATAACTGTAGAAAATATTACTACATTAACGGATAACAGAAAATTGCTTACACACATGAATGGTAGCTGGAAATATAGCCCTGCATGTGATTTTGAAATTGCGTGAGGGGTCGCTACCCACTTAGCTGTTAGTAATTTGTTCATTTACATAGATTTTTTTAGATTATAAAAAATGAGTGAAAAGCATTTTTATATATACACTGCCTGGCCAAAAAAAAAAGCGCACACTAATATTTCGTTGGACCGCCTTTAGCTTTGATTACAGCGCGCATTCGTCATGGCATTGTTTTGACAACCTTATGCAACGTCACAACATTTATTTCCATCCAGAATTGCATATTGACGACGGGAAAGTCAAACCACTCCGTAAAGTCTTCTCCAGCACATCCCGAAGACTTTCAATGGGGTTAAGGTCAGGAATTTGGTGGCCAATTCATGTGTGAAAATGATTCCTCATGCTCCCAAAACCAGCCCGATGAATCTTGGCATTGTCGTCCTGGAATATGCACGTGCCGTCAGGGAAGAAAAAATCCATTGATGGGATAACCTGGGCATTCAATACATTCAGGTACTCAGCTGACTTCATTTTATTGGGGCATAACGTTGCTGAGCCTAGACCTGACCAATTGAAGCAACCCCAGATCATAACACTGCCTCCAGAGGCTTGTACAGTAGGCACTGTCCAAAAAAATTCAAACGGCGACTTTTTTTTTTGGCCAGGCGGTGTACAATCTGATCTGGAGTCCCAGAAATACTACCAAATCCCAAGTGAATGACGACCTGACTTCTGAGGCCCATTACACCTTGTTTATTATTAGCGTGATGCTTTATCAATATCAATACAAAATCGATGTTCAAACAGCAGTGGTAGACTATGGGAAGTGGCAGTACCCCCTAGGCACTTTGCACCCCGCTCTTAAAGGGAATTTAAAGAGGTCTTTTGAGTGAATCATGAGTGAATCCAGCTGCAACACACCCACTAATAATATATTCAGCATAATCCAGGCCATTTTCCACGAGCCGTGCACTTTGAGCTGTGTGCTCCTTGCCTCGGGTCATGATAATTCCAAGATTCAACAGCCACACCCAATGCGGCCACACGCTGCACCCATTGACTGTGCCAATGCGCCATGTGACACTGATTCCAGAAAATATAGCCCATTGTTCGATATATTGCTCTTGAGCATTCTAATTTGCCATTTCATTGTTCATGTTCATTATTGAATTGGGATGGCAGGTATGCCATCCAGCCAAGTTATGCCTTGGCGGGACATGCCCCATACTTATACAGCACCAAGAGTCTGGCATTTTTCAGGGTTCCCCACAGAAATAACTGCAAGAGCCACAGACACTCATCCCTTAAAAACATTAATTTCTGTACATTCTAACACCATTTCAACAGACAGAATTCATAAACAACTTCCTATGTCCACACGATGAAGCCCCAGACTAAGGGGATTTTGCGTTTTCTCCTTCGTCTTTTTACTGCCAGAAATGGTCCTAGCCCATAAAGAATATGACTCCCCATTGGACATGTATACCTACACCACCCAATCCTTCATCTTCACCAGCCAATCAAAATCTCACATACACATGCAAAATGGACTTACATCTTTTTCCCCCAAGAACATGTCCAGCATCCACAGCTAGCCAGTTCATGGCTCAGTGGTAATATCGTGGTCTATGGATTTTTGAGTCAGAGGATCAAATCCCGACTGAAGCAAATTCATAAACATGGTTTTTTTCTCACTAATAACTGTCTACCACTTCTTAACTACTGATTTTGCACCACAACACCGAATGTATAGACTGCATTAAGACATACCATCTACCGGATTCAGCCGGAGTTCAGCTGTGCTTCCTGGCCTGTCTTCTTTAAAACCACAGACACATTTCACCAATACAATTCACATTCTTGGACAGTTACTTGACAGTGGCGCACTGCCAATGTTTTTAACTGGAAAGCGTAAGGTTGTACGATCAAATCTCAACTTGCTGTCAGGCAGATATTTTCATATCTTACACTAACATTTTTTTACACTTATATTTGCTAACTGATAATTGTCTATTGCTTTTGAACTATTGTTTTTGCACTTATCAGAATCTTCAATGCACATGTTTACTAAAAGTCACTCACAGCAAGTTATATGTATTTTATGACGGCAAAAGTATTGGTTTTCTTAACAAGTTACACCAGCTGACCACTGTGCCGTTTCTACTAACTATATTTCTTCACTAGGCTAGAAAACGTTCTCATCAGCAAACGCCACGTTTCTACCCAAATACAAACAATTACTAAGTATGTACTGTCTGCAACACCGCATTAAAACATTACATTTAAAAACATGACTCATTCATAATTATAACTACTAGTAGTGAATGTGAGAAAAGTGCATTTGTACAGTAGTTTTCCTACACAATTTCAAGTGTTACTTCAACAACTATTTTACCACAATTTCCAACTCTATTTACTGATGTCTTTCCCATACATCTAAATGCAGTTGTCACTTTAGTCACTGTTCCAACTGAATAACCAGCCAGTTGAGCAGTCTTTTTTGACTGAAGGTCCTGCCAGCCGTGTCCCAATAAGTCACTTTAATCTTTTCCTCTTGAAGTCAACTGGGCCTGCTCATTTTAGTTTTTCGGATTTGTTAATTAATTTTGTAAGATTACAAAGGCAACCAAAACAAGTTATTCACACCTTAGAAACAAGTCAACCGCAAAATAATGGTTATAAATGTATACTGGTGATCTTCAATGGAAGAAAATCACATAGGCATTTTTTTCAGTCTCATTCTTTCATCATTTCATGGAGATAAAGTGCCGTGAAAAAGTATTTGACCCTTTCCTGATTTCCTCTATTATTGCATATTTGTCAGACCGCAAACTTCTGATATTTAGACAAAATGTAATATCAGACAAAGGGAAACTAAGTAAACACAAAATGCATTAAAAATGTTTTATTTTGTTTATTTATATGAAAAAAGTTATCAAACACCCATATCGCATTTTGGGACAGGGAGGACTGAGTAAAATGTGTTTATGTTCTAAATCTGGTGTTTTTTAAGAGCTCTTAACGTTAAGACCCTCGTTTAACACATTTACACATTAAAGTTGCCTTATGTTGTTGGAAGCAGGGCTAACGGTGTTATGATTAAATGATTCATGGTTTTTGCTTCTTTATAAAAATACCATACATGAATATATTAGGACGCAATCTGCTGAAGCTACTGAATACCTCTAAAACATGGAAGTTTACTTCTGCTTCTAGCAACAGAGGTGCTATTTGCAGATAAATTACTATTTAATCCAGCCAGTTGCAATCTCCAGCTTCAGGCAAAATATTTTCATGTGACAAAACCAAACTGTGTTGGTTTCTGCTTGAGCTGCTTACAGAAATGTACAGGGTTACAAACTCATCAGGGGTGAAAAAGGTGACAAAGATGCCCCCCAAAGAACATTTTTTAAATATCAGCTTTAAAATGTGGATTTACAGCCAATTTTAGCATGAAGATATAGGGAAAAACTCACCCTAGAATTAATGTTATCTTACTGCTACAAAAGTCATGTAAGGGGGACATCAGTTCAGGGCACTTAAAAAAATTTACGTACATTGCATTTTTTATAATGGCAATATGGTGTGGCAAGGTGTGTTCAATCACACATTATTTAACTGACTAGTACTGACTAGTTTAACTTAAGGCACAGTGGTGGCTGCTGAGCTGAGGAGGCAGAAAACTTCTCCTGATTATTAGTCTTGACTTTCAATCATTTTCCTTGATTAAGGGTGCCCACGGTCTGAATAATTAAACTGTAGATAAACAGTTTCCTTCATCACGCCATGCTATGAAGATCAAATAAATTCAAAATAAATTAGAACTCAAAAATGTCATCTAACCTACAGGTACTCGTTCAAATGACAAAATCTGCGTATTACAGATCTTTGCCATGAACACTGTCGGAGTGTGTATATGTTTATCCAGTTTCTAATACGCTAATGTCGATTGAAATGTGCATGCAAATTTTTTTCCCCCGATGCAAATAGAATGTTTTTCTCATCTAAACTAATTGAGGAAACTGTCTCTATCATATTTAGTAATTTGTCATTTCTAATCAAGCACAATAATTAAAAATGTTAATCAGTTGAGCCGCCATGGCCTTACTAAATTTAGCTTGGCTCAACGTTTCCATAACTGGACTTTCCAAAATGGGTCTAACTCCCCTTTCCCAAATGCATGAATTGATTCGAATAACTAAACAGTGGCTAGAACCAGACAAGAAAAGCAGCAGCCATCATAGAAACCCTGGTGATGGACCGTTATCTAAGAGCTCTGCCTTACGAGGCCAAGAAGATAATCAGTCACCAGAAGTTAACAACAGCCATGGACTTAGTAGAAGCAGTAGAGCAGTACCAGGGTACCTCAGAGATGCTCTGCCCAGCCCGTAAAGAGCCTACCGCTTCCAACTAAGTGTGCCCCGTCAAAAAGGTCCCAAACCAGCCTGCCCTCACTCCAGCCCACCAAATTGGGTTTTTAATCACCCTGTGCAGCAACGAGGATTCCTGAACCCAGAGTCTTGCCAGTGCTGTCGCTGTGGTGCGTGGGGCCATATCTCATGGCAGTATGAAAAGCCTGATGAGCCAATGCCCACAGCAGAACCGCCAGCAGCCCACATGTTAACTTTGCTGGCCTACTGGGGGAAAGTAGAGACCGTAGACCAACGTGCTGAGTAACTGTGAATCAGCGGGATGTAGAAGCCTTACTCGATTCCGGAAGTGCCAGGACCCTGGTCCAGGAGTCCGTGCTGGAGGCATCTTCCCCTGCTCAAGGCGATTCAGTTTCAGTTATTTTGTTCATGGAGACACCCGCGAGTACCCCACAACTGTGGTGAAGCTAATCACTACTAAGGGCTCCTTTAATGTTGAGGTGGGAGTAATCAAGACACTTCCAGTTCCAGTCCTGATTGGGCGTGACTGGCCAGCCTTTCCAATGCTGTGGAGGAAAGCCCAAAAGTTGGGAATCCCAGAAACGTAAGTACCGAAATTGTACCATGAGTAAAACCTGAATTAATCTTGCCGAACCATGCTCTTCCCCACCCGTTTTAGCCTAAGCCTTTGCAGGGGACTTTAGAGGCGCTGAATCGGCCCCAGGAGAATCGTGCGACTCAGAACAACAACCGGGACCAAGTGAAGATGAAGCTGTTGGCCCTGGAGAAATGCCACCCCTTAAAGGTCAGTACAGAACAGCTCAGTTACAGGACCCCACCCTTGGTAATGCATTAAGAAATGTCTAGGTCCTAGAGGGATCTTTAGTGGAAACCAGGTTAACACCTTCATATCCTCACTTTGCAGTGAAAGATGGCCTCTTGTATCAGGTAGTAAAAATTAATTACAAAGTCATCGAGCAACTTCTTATACCCCAATCTCATCGCTCCACATTTCTGCAGCTAGCACACACTCACTTGCTGGGAGCCCACTTGGGGGTAGAGAAAACAAAGGAAAGATTATTGCAGAGGTTATTTTGGCTAGGAGTACACAAGGAGGTAGAGAACTACTGCTGCAGTTGCCCAGATTGCTAGGTCACCGCCCCAAAACTGACTTACGAGAACCCCCTGGTCCCTTTGCCTATCATAGAAAGCCCATTTGAAAGGATGGGAATGGATGTTGTGGGTCCACTCCCAAAGAGTGGATGCAAGCAGACACCAGTACATCTTGGTGCTAGTAGACTACGCCACCCGGTATCCAGAAGCCGTCCCCTTAAGAAAGGCAAATGTTAAACAAATAGCAAAAGAACTGTTTCTCTTCAGCAGTCGGGTAGGGATTCCAAAAGAGATTCTTACCGACTAAGGGAGCCCCTTTATGTCCAGGGTCAGGGAGTTGTGTGCTCTTTTGCAAGTGAAACAGGTGAGAACCTCGGTGTACCACCCCCAGACGGATGGGTTAGCGGAGAGATTTAACAAGACTCTCAAAGCCATGCTGAGGAAGGCTATCGACAAAGAAGGAAGAAACTGGGACCAGCTTCTGTTTGCGGTAAGAGAAGTCCCTCAGTCTTCCACGGGTTACTCACCCTTTGACTTGTTGTATTCCCACAAACCCAGGGGTCTTCTAGACATAGCCAAGGAGACTTAGGAGGAACAACCCTGTCCTCATCGTACCATGATTAAACATGTGGGGGCGATTCGAGATGCGAGGGTGGCCGCTGTGATTCCCATTGTGAAGGAGCACATGAAGAAAGTGCAGAGAGATCAGAGTACAGCTTATAACAGAGCTGCCCAAACCAGAGAATTCAAACCGGGAGACAGAGTCCTAGTTCTGGTCCCCACAGTGGAATGCACGTTCTTGACCACCTGGCAGGGACCATTTGAAGTGATTGAAAAGATTGGTGAAGTCAATTACAAAGTACGGCAAACGGGGAAGAGGAAAGAGCATGATCGATAGGCGTTGTTCAATCGTCTTCCCCCCAGAGAGCCAAAAGAACCTGCCCGGGACGAAGTGCAGTTTGGCCCAGACCTCGCCCCTCACCAATTGCAGCAAGCAAAGGATCTAGTGGACGGTAATCAGAATGTCTTTTCATCCCTCCCGGCCTGCACCCACCTTTAGAACATTTAATACGCACCCAGCCAGGAAAAACGGTGAACTAAAAGCCATATCGGGTACCAGAGGCCCGCAAAAAAACTGACTGATGAGGAGGTAAGGAAGATGTTGGAGCTAAATATAATTGAAAAGTCCAAGAGTGCCTGGTCCAGCCCCATTGTCCTTGCAGCCAATCTGGACAACACAGTACGCTTCTGTAATGATTTTAGAAAAGTAAATGAAGTCTGAATTTGATGCATATCCTATGCCTTGGTTCGATAATCTAATTGAAAGCCTTGGCAAGGTACGAATCATAACCACCCTTGATCTCACAAAGGGGTATTGGCAGATTCCCTTGTCTGCCGAATCAAAGGAGAAGACTGCCTTTGCCACTCCTGGAGGCCTCTGGCAATACCAGGTGATGCCCTTTGGGCTGTTTGGAGCTCCTGCCACCTTCCAGTGCTTAATGGATCAGGTAAACCCCATCAAGAATATGCATCTGCCTATTTAGACAATGTTGTGATTCAGAGCCCAGACTGGGAAAGCCACTTACCTCGTGTGCAGAAGGTTCTGGAGTCCCTCCGACAAGCAGGCTTGACGGCGAATCCCACAAAATGTAAACTGGTCTTCAGTGAGACGTACTACTTTGGGTACACCATCGGGCGGGGCCTCATCAAACCCCAGGAGGCAAAACTGTGCTATCCAGGACTGGCCAAACCCATTGACAAAGAAGCAGGTGAGATCATTTTTGGGCCTTGAAAATTATTATAGATGATTGATCCCTGACTTTGCTATGGTAGCTGCCCCTCTCACAGAACTGACAACAAAGAAACACTCCCGGATGGTGAAATGGACCCCGGCGGCAGAAGAAGCATTTGGCCACCTGAAAAGGGCCTTGTGTTCAAAACTGGTCCTTACTGCCCTCAACTTCAGTAAGGAGTTTGTAGTCCAGGCAGATGCCTCTGAGGTACGTCTGGGCGCTGTGCTAGCCCAAGTCCACAGTGAGGAACACCAAGTTCTTTATTTGAGTCGAAAGTTGCTGCCAAGAGAGATGAACTATACCACGGTAGAGAAAGTGTGTCTAGCCATAAAATTGGCGATGGAAACACCCAAATAGGTTAAGGAGGTTCATTCTAGTGACGGATCATTCTCTGTTGCAATAGATGACTAAAAACAAAGAGACCAACAGCAGGGTAACTAGGTGGTTCTTAAGCCTCCAGCCTTTTAACTTCTCTGTCGTTCACAGGCCGGGACGGCGCCATGGAAATGCAGATGCCCTGTCCCGCTGGGATGCCTTCTGGGTCTCATTCACCCTGCCGAGGATGTCAGGCCTGGGGAGAGGGATGTGTGGCATCACCAGGGAACAGGTAGTAGAGGGGTGCTACATTCCCCTACAGGATCAGCTGCCACAGCTCAAAATGGCTGCCGGGGCACACACTACATCTCACAGAATGCCTCACCACTACAGGTGTAGGTGCTTAAGCCACCTAATTGAAGCAGGACTTGGAAAGGCAGAACACGGGGAGCAGAAGAGGGGAGAGCACATGGCTGGAAGTAGCTAGGCAAATGGACATAGAAACGACAGCTTATATTCAGGAAAGTACCTTAATGATTGTTATGGTTCCCTGACCTTGTGCCCTAGTGGCTGCTTGTGGTGTTGCAACATTTGTCTTCCTAATAGGAAATTGATGTCACCTGGAAGGGGTCCTACTTAAGGGGCCCTCTGGCTGATGCTCGCTCTCTCTCCATTCAGAGGACAACCTGTAGTCGGGCTACACTGCGCATTTTTGTTCTTTTGTAGTGTTCTTTAATTAAAGATATTTTTGAATCGCGACTATTTCGCGTGATCTCGTTTATGTTGTGACTGGCCAGGGGCTGATCGTAACAATGATTAAGAACTGTTCAAGGGGAAGGAGACATTTTAAAAGGGGAAAACTGACACTATGCTGAGCATTTATGGGAATTTTTGGCTGTATCACCGAGGATGAATGCACCAGTGCACGTCACCGGACTTGGCTACCTTAGTTTAATTAGCATGTTTGGTTTCGTTGGCTATTGTCACTTAGTTTTGGTAAAGCCACTGTGGCCACTGTGTGAATGTGACAGAAAAAAAGTAAATAAACTGCACCCCCATCACGCCTCCAAAACCCCGCTATAAGAATCACTAAAACCAAAGCCGACTTTTCTGACAAATTATGAGTATTTAGTTATCCTAAAAATGTTGTTTATTCTATTGAGTGACTTCAACACTTTAACTTTCGTAATATGAAAAAAAGGAAAACAGTAAAAAAAAATTAAAAAAACCTTTTTTGCCTCCTAGCACGATTTCAAGATTTGCGACTTGCGGACCTTTCCTCCAGCACCCGTCACATATTACATTTATATATATTTCTCAAAGGTGATGATCTAAAAAGTAAATGAATTGTCCCCAGTCACTAAATCAACCAATTAACACAATTTAATTGATAATTAGATTCTGCTGAACAGCCATTCTTGATTGCAGCCAGCCCTGTTGAAGAATACAGAACATATACTAACTCATACTGAACCATACCATCACAGTGAAGTAGTCACAAAGTTTCTACAAGCACTCTATGCCACGATCAAAGCAATTTCCAGAAGAGATGAGATTGACAAAAGATCTTGGACACTTGGAACAGTCGTGAATCTTTGCAGGACTGGCCATCCTCCCAAAATTTCTCCAAGGGTGGAGTGACAACTCATCCCAGAAGTCACAAAAAATCCCAGAAGAACATCAAAAGACTTGCAGGCCTCTAGCCTAATTCAGTGTTCATAACTCCACAGTAAGAAAAAGACTGGGTAAAATTGGATTCATGGGAAAAGTAGCAAGGCAGAAACTGTTATTAATCACACTAAGATTCATCTGGACACTGAAACTAACATCACAGCATAAATATCAATATGGCCAGTGAGTGACCCGATTACGGTGTTTGCCCTAAAAAATATACGAGACCAATATACTGATTGGTTCTCACAGAGATACACACTCCAGACAACCTATATGCGAACCACATACTTTAGGAAAGGAAAACCAGTTCATAAGCACACAATATGACAGTTGGTGACAATCAAGAATGGGCTGTTCCAACTGAAAGGAAAACATTTTATCCACAAAGCAAGATGAATAAAGACAAATATTATATAATAGAAGAAAAGACATACAAACTAAGACAAAGAATATGAACACAAATAGATTTATGATTTATGCCCAAAACGCTTGTAAGAGAGGACTATGGTACCAGGAGTGTTGCTTTGGACTTCTCTTAAATGCAATCCTGAGATTGTATGTCCAAATAAGATATGACCAGGGCAGTGTCCTGGCCCCCTACTGCCACCACCAACAGACCCTCTTCCCACAGGAATTGGGGGGTGGGGGGCTGCATCGTAAACCCTGCATTTCATAGCCTCCTATCATAATCCATATATTTGGGCACATGCATACTTTCATACATCAACCTTAGAACATACATTTCCACATACCCATCTTCAACATATAATCCCAATATTTACACATATTTAGACACATGCGTTGACACACAAATCTTGGAACATACATGTCTGCATGCCCATCTCCAGTATATCTATTACAAGCATTATTGACAGACAGTTTGTCAGTTAGTCTGTTCTTTCATCTTGGTTGACTGGAGTGCCATCAGGCTGTACATAGGCTGCTTTGAAGTTGAGAAGTGGATTGTCTGGTTTGTTGCCTGAATAATAAGAACCCCCATACAAAATACATTAAATTAAAATAAAAAATGTGTTTTGTGTTGACTCGGGTAGTATTATTGGCAATTATGCAACAAAAAAAATCAGGAAAATCAGGAAGGGTGCAAATGAGTTTTCACAGTACTGTATGTGCACAACTAATTTGTGGAAATGGATATCACCCTTACATAACACCTTCATGTTAAAATGATAAAATAAGTTTTAAACTTTTATACGGCTGTAACGTCTATTTGAATCTTACACAGACTTTAACCAAAATAGTTTGCTAAAACAGAAAAAAACACAGTTGCAAACTACTGCCCTGTTGTAAGAAAACACAAAGCTTTTTAATACATAATTGCTTTGTGGATGTGCAAGATCATATTTCCTATAGCTTATAAACCCCCCTTCAATGTGTCCAAAAAATGAACTGCATCAAGGTATGGTTCATAATCAGTACTGATAATAAATCGATTTTAATCACAAAGAAAGTCCATTAGGATGATGATCTGGTGCACATACCAACATTATATCAATATGCTTTACTTGTAAATATGTCATGAGTGTACGATTATGTCCACATATGTTTTTTCATTCTTAGAGAATTTTGTTTATCTAATTTTCATACATTCTACATTCACATGTGGGATAAAATTAAACTCATTTTCTGTCCATTGCATTCTGTATTGTTAAAATGAATTAACTCAAAGATTTTTTTCATTCATATCCTTTTATACAATCAGATAAAATGGTTTACCCCCCACATTGGCAGCCGTTTTGGAACATGTTTATACCTATTTCACCTATTCTCCCTGTAACTATGCATGACACCATGTCAAAACTTCAGTTTAATTCATTTTAATACACAAGGAAGTATCAGGGAAATTTTAAACCTGGTTTAGTTTTCATGCAGAGACCCTACTGTATCTGTGCAAAATAAGTGATGTAATATTCTGCACCTCCAGTGGCAGGTGGCTCTTCTGTTCTGCATCTCCACCACAGATGGAAGACAGGTTCTTGCTTCGGATAAACTCCTTGAAGGAAAAAGGATTTAGCTCATCTTGATCTTCTTGATGTTCATCTGAATAAAGCACACCAGTGATTACCAGGTCATATCAGTACTACATTCCAGTGCAGTACATGCTGATAATAATATAAACTACCCCAGCTTGATCCATGAGCCTCATGATAACACAGAAAATGCATATTTCCATTGTGTTACAGAGTAACTGTACAAAAAACTGTCAGATGTCACATAAATGAAAAGTCCTCTCTCCTTTGCCCTCTTATATAGCCTATATGGTGGTGTAGGGCAGGGAGTCAGCAGGGTGCAATGAAGAGATTGCGCACAGTTGCAAAACATCCTAATGGATCAACATTATGTAAACCTTAGGTTCTCCACAACACAGAGTAATCATGTTTGGTATTGTTGGAAAACTGATGTCTTGGGGAACAAGTTGGGGGCGACATAGCTCAGAAGGTAAGAGCGTTTGTCTGGCAGTCGGAGGGTTGCCGGTTCGATCCCCTGCCCTGGGCGTGTCGAAGTGTCCCTGAGCAAGACACCTAACCCCTAATTGCTCCCAACGAGCTGATTGGTACCTTGCATGGCAGCCTTTCACCGTTGGTGTGCGAGTGTGTGTGAGTGAATGGGTGAATGAGAGGCATCAATTGTAAAGCGCTTTGGATAAAAGCGCTATATAAATGCAGTCCATTTACCATTTACCCAGTTGGTGTCATAGCTACAAAGGTTAACTTGGTGTGGTATGCTTACAGAGATAAGCAGGACCATTGATGTAGTGTTTTGTTATGATTGTGTGTTATTTGATGACTTGGGGTTTTCATTTGATCTTTGGGCATGCCAGGAAGAAAGCCGAGACCAGAATTGTCACAAACACAACTGACAACTGAGCAGCATATATGTACATAGAGGTCACAATGCATTCTAAAACTGAATCCTGGCAAACACAATCCAAGTGCTTCGTATGCTTAGCTTTATATTCAAATCATGAATACGACTAATACGACAACAAAAATGCATTTGAGGAACACACCTGGATCCCATGTTTTGCTATAATCTGCACCTTGCCTTCTCTGGAGTTTTGAACTAGATGAACTAGAAAACTTGGGCAGGTTGAAAACCAGCCGGGTTGTACAATTATGGATGAGTAGAGGGGTTTCACAAAAGAACCTGACAGACTGGCAAGGAGGGAGTTGCAGTAGTCAAATCTGGAGATAACGAGAGCTTGGATCAGGAGTTCTGTAGACACTCTTGAGAGAACTGATCTGATCACAAACCACTGCTGGTCCACAATACCAAATTGCAGATCACTAGGGTTAGGTTCTGAAACCCTGTACGACTATGGCACTAGTTTCCATACACCTGGTACCTCCGGCATACCAGGCATATGGGAACCAGTACCAAACCTTTACTGTGAGTATTCTAGTGCAAAATGGCTGCCGTGCATCACCAAGGTGGGTGGTACATATTGATGGTGGGTGAGGTGAGTTCCCTCTCATCACAGTAAAGCACTTTGAGCATTGGAAAAGTGCTATATAAATGGAATGATTCATTCATTCATTCATTCATTCATACTACCCAACACAACACTTGCTCTGTCAACTTAGTCATTGACAACTAGCCTAATACCATTAGCAAGCTAGCAAATGTTAAACTTAGCCAAAAAGTGAAACAGTATAAATTATGAAGCATAATTTAAACAATTAAATAAAATGGTTAAATTGTTCAATTACTTTTCCTTTGAGACAAAAAGATGTTCTTTAATGTCATTGTTTGCTCTATATGTTTTATTGGTTCAGGCACCGTTTAGGCACAGTTCCATTTTACAAGTATCGTTTCAGCATTGCTAAGATCAACCTCAGTTCAAACCTACAGATCAACCTCAAATTTCACAATTTCCGTATTGACACGTAACATATTATTGCAAAACAACCTTCCCAATTTGCTTCCATAATATTAAAAGAGTGGACATAATTGATTTTTAGCCACATAAGTGCTGACTGTTTCACATCATGTGGAATTTCACATTGACCATTGTAAAGATGAGCCAAGACAGATAATCAATATGGATGGAGAAGAGAAAACGCAGTACAGGCCAAAAGTATTACGCCATCAGTGTTTTTTTTTGTTTTTTTAAAGAAGAATTCAGTTCATATATGCGCATTTATTGAATAACCATTACATTTTTTTCCCAGTTTTCTTTCAAAATAATCTTAGACACGACATTCCTCAAAATAGCCACATTTGGCTTTAATTACTAATAAACATTTATTGGTCTATAAGTCTATCCATTCATTTTGCAATTGGGTGATGGGAAAAAGGTGGAGGGGTAGTTAAATTGAGTGAAATCTTATCTACCATAAGTTTTTTTTAACCACAGGTTGTACGTCGCTCTGGATAAGAGCGTCTGCCAAATGCCTGTAATGTAATGTAATGTAATACCATCGGCCAGGAGTGCAAGTAAAATAAGCCCTAAAGCAATATGGTAAAAAAGAAGGTTTTAGGCTTGGATGTGTGGGGCCAATTAAACATATTGCAGCAAGGATATTCCCAGCTAGAAATTGTTAAGAAGCTTTAGATTTCCTGAAGCGGTGTTCAGTACACACTGGGCTGTAATGTTAACAGGAGAAGACCATAACTTAACATGAGTTTCTGCCGCATGACCTGGCAGGCTATTCTACACATTGACCACCCTCTGGAAGATCAAGGAGCAGTAGACAAATATATTTTGGTGTCTAGCAAAACAAACCATTGTAAAATTTCCCATCACTTGCAATATAGAATACAAATCACACTACTGAAGAGATCAATGTTTTCGCTTTATAATAAATGGCGTTAGTGCCTACGTGTCAGAAAGTGTTGTCAGAAAGATTAAAAAAAAAAAAAAAAGCAGTTCATTTGTTTATTACAAAGTTAAGCATTAGCCTAATCAACAGGTTAATAAACAATACCTTTTGTTTCCATCGGGAAGGCAGTTCAGTCAGTCTGTAATAAAAATGTCAGTGGTCCTTCTCCATGTTTGTATAATTTTGTTTTTTGCCGTTAAGTCTTTAACGCAGAATGAAAAACCCTGTTCTAATGATTGTCGGGACATGTCTTAACCCCTTGCCACATGCCAAATCAGGCCAATCTTTGCCCATTTAGAGGGTACCCTATTTAAAGCTTTATAACTCCAGATGTGAGCATCACAGAGAATGGCTTAAATTAAGACATTTGTACCATTTATAATACTAACTTAAATTGTTTCTTCCTAAATTATAAATATTAACTAAAATGCCACAAATGTAATTGTCAAGGCAAAAATTAAAAAAACAATGTGCTCTTTTTTTGCAATGAAATACTGAGAGATTGCAAATGTAATCTGTCGAATCAAAAGCCGCATTTCCACCAAAAGTACCCAGAACTTTTAGTCCCAGGAACTACTTTTCAAGGAACTAAAAGGTTCCTTCAGCCCATGGTTGTCTGCGTTTCCACCACAGTCTAAAGTCCCGCGAAGATTAGGCAAATTAGCCCACTGACGTAGGAAAAGCGACGTTGTCGTCGGTCCATCTGTCATATTTCTTCTGTAACCCCATACTACCACTGAAGTAGCCTACATTATTTTCTAATAACCGGGACAGCCCGGAGGGGTTTATTCCACTTATATACAACGGGTTACCAACAATGACTATATATGGTTACTTTTGTATTTATTGATTTTTATCGATTTAATCACCTGGAATTAAAATATTCTTCTGCAGCCGTTTGGGCATATTTTACCATTGTCAAGCAAAACTGTCGTTGGTAGTTGAACTTGGACCGTTGTTATGCAACAAATAGGATACAGGCCAATAGTCAGATTGTAACTGTTTTATATATCCTCTCAAACACATTCATTATGTTTTTAGGCGAACATTCGCTTTCATGTCTTGACATCCGAAGCGACAGAATGCATTCACATTTCCAATATAACTGGCAACAACAGCAGAAAACAAGCACACGTTGTAAACAATTTGCTGTTTGATTACTTTCTCATCATCAATTCTACATTGGCTAATCGCAAAATGACAAGAATAGAACGAAAACTCGGACTTGCGTGAAAATTTTAATTAGCCACCGTTTGCTTTCCTTCAAAGTTACTGCTAGCCGAGCAGCGAAGTGTGCCCTCCAGATGCGAACCATGCACTATAAATTATTCCATAGTCTTCCTGGTATTTTGTGGAATTGAAGAATGGTAAAATTACGGCAGTCTGAAAAAGCTAAAGGGACGATTACTAGAATTAACCTGTTATTTTACCCTGACAAAAAGTGCGGAAGGTGATTTCCAGTTTGCTTTTACTGTATCACGAATGTGAATTACGCAGAACTACCGCATACCTCACATAACTGTATCAAACGTTTTGAGTCAATTACAACGGGCTAACAAAGAAAATCCGGAAGAAAATATTCAGCAACCAAATTAATCAGTTTGAATGCTTTGGTACGTAATATGGTGTCCCAGCACGAATGCTTAGCATTTTATAAAACAAATACTAAAGCAAGAAAAGAACAGAAGAGCACACGTTATAATTCCAAGACGTTGGCAGGCTATAACCAAAACTAGGCTACTGCGACGCATAACATTCAAGTTTGATTTGAAGTTATTATGAAAATAAATTGGTTTGCGCCTGTATATTTTTAAACATGGCGGGTGAAAATAAACAATGCTGCGAGTACTCGACCAATCAGAAATGTTCAGTGCTGCAAGTTCCACCCAAAAGGTTCCTGTACTTTCGGAAAGTACTACCCCTCGAGCAGGAACTTTTTGAGGGGTGAAATAAAGCCCCCGGAACTAAATTTAGACCCTAGTTTCTGCGGTGGAAACGAAAGGTTCCTAGTTCCGGGGTTAAGTTCCTGCGGTGGAAATGCGGCTTAAGGGTGGATATGCAGAACTACTAAAGATGTATGAAGAAAAAAGTAAGCAGTGTACCCAGTGGCTCCAAATCTATCCAAAATGTTTAAATTATGCATTGCTGTAAATCACAACATATTCACGTATTTCACTACAAATCAACTGTTTGACTGAAGAAACTCACTGTTGCATCATTTTCAAGTGGGGATTACAAGCTTTCTGTCAGTACAGTGGCTTAAAATATCTAGGGGTCCAGAAATCCTCCCACGCGAACACGGGGAGAACATGCAAACTCTGCACAGAAAGGCCCCAAGCCGAGATTCAAACGCAGGACCTTCTTGCTGTGAGGCGACAGTGCTAACCACTATGCCACCGTGTCCACCCTACAAAGGACGACAACACCGAAAGCAACGTGTGCTATTACGCACAGCTATTTTGGAAGGTACCCAGGCATCACAAATGTATATTTCACAAACGGATTGTCCAAGACAATACATGACCACTCCATCTGGAAAGGGACATATCTATGCGTAAAACCAATGATAAGGTTGTATATTTATTCCATAT
Organism: Anguilla rostrata; assembly: GCF_018555375.3. NCBI lineage: Eukaryota > Metazoa > Chordata > Actinopteri > Anguilliformes > Anguillidae > Anguilla > Anguilla rostrata. The sequence continues at coordinate 125,508 of NC_057944.1, forward strand.
TTAGTCACAGATACTGACAGTAATATGACATGGTATAATATTTGAAAAATTCACCTTTTTATTTCAGTTTATTTCAGTGTTCAGTGAGCAGTGTTTTTCACAGCTGTACCGGCATACCTTGGGCTATTGTTGGCTTTGTCGGAATACGATTTTTGAGTGGTGAAAGAATATTTTTACGAATGCCCAGATCGATATTGTCCATTATGTCATGGGTGGGGGGTGTAGTTGCAGATGAGACTGCAGGGAGGGGGTGCTTGTTAAATTAACGACCAGAGTGGCAATGGCGGCGGTGCGAAAATCCGTATTCGGCATAGTTGTTGTCTATTAATGAAACTAAAACAAAGGGTTTCTGTTTTTAACTTATATTTTGGTTGCAGTAGTACTGAATGTCTGAGTTCAGCAATCTCGGCACGGCGTCGTGCCGACCACTATCATTATTAATCGATTAATGGGTGTCAAACGATCGATGTAAATAATTGCATGAAATTTGCACCCCTAGTTAGAACTGATCACTGCTGCAGCAGCTTCAGTGAAGTAGATTCTTTTTCTGGCATTGAATGGATTGCATTTTATCATCAAATTAAGATTGTTTGTAATTATATGAAGCTTCCTATGCCGATTTCCCAGCTAGTTGGCTAAGAGAACATAGGTGGTTATCCTAAGCACACTGCTTCATAGCTAGCTTTTAAAGTTTACTGGTAGCACAATTAACCCTTTAGCACACATGCCATTGGCAGAAAGTCTGTCACCGGTTATGAAAGACAACCTGCAACTGATGCCAAGCATGATGAGAAAAAACCCTATGGGCACGATTGCTTTCCTACATCCCAAGAGACTGGCCAGCCAAACATGGAAACTGTCATCCTTGTTATAAGTATTGATACACAAATCTGACCGTTCACTCATAATATGTTTTAAAAAGTAATGAAAAGCTGCATAGCAATCATTTGCCCTGCATAAGGGTAGCTGATCTTGAGTGAAAAAGGTACCAAATATAGACAGATATACATGACGTGGCCAAAAGTATACGGACACCTGACATCCAACATCTCATCCAAAATAATGGACATTACTTTATAGTTCGTGGAGGGACATGCTTCCATTCAGCCAGAAAAGCATTAGTGAGGCCGGGCATTAATTGGTTGATTAGGCCTAGCTCGCATTTGGCTTTCACACCTCCTTTAAATCCAGCCACTGGCCCTAACAGTGTTAATGAAATTATTGCCAGATCAGAATGAGCAAAATGAAGTGTGTAGGCTGGCTTTGGAAACTAAACTGTAATTACTGATTGGCTGAATTTGAATGCTGAATGTGGATTGGCTGCAGCAGTGGAAGTCTCAAGGGCAGTAAAGCAAAATGTCCCAGTTAGAATAACTTTAGTTTCTACAAGAAAATTTCAGTACAAATATTTTTTATTTGGAATTGTAGCTGCATGCTGCAGTGCCAGCGTGTTTCTTTTGGTTGGTGGCCTGAAGAGGATTTAGGAGCGAAAAAGGGAAAAACCCCCTGAAACAAACAACAGGTCGACCTTTTCAATATCTGTTGCTCATATGCCAGTGGTTTCTTTCTTTTTAAGGACATTCCAAGTTATTGTACAAGCTATCCCCAATGCTTGTGCAATGGCTCTGATCGATTTCCCCTCTTTTCTAAGCTTGCTTTTCTCCCAAAGAGAAACTAACATGGTCTTCATGTTAGTTTATCTTTTATAACACAAATGCAGTTTTCACAGGCAAAACCCAAGGCTAAAACCAAGAGTAGACATTCAGAACTATTTATTGTTTAACCAATCAATCTAACAGGACACATGTGGGCAACAAGATACACGTGTCAGTCACTTGTTCCAATACTTTTGCTCCCCTAAAAATTGGGTGGTCTGATACCAAAGGTGCTATGTTCTAAGTTGTTTAACACATCTAGATAAAAATACCAGGAAATAAAAGCTGAAATTTGGATCTGTCATCTCATGTACATCTTTTGACCTCAAACTCAATTGTCTTCAGTGTATAGCAAAAACAAAGGAATTGACCTTGCTGTTCCAATACTTTTGGAGGGGACTGTACATTTGCGGTAAGTACTCAAGGTAAGGTAACTCTTGTACACATGGATAGTAGTAGTTTAACAGAAGGGGGTTCAGAAGTGGTACAAAAGAATGATAATGTAACTGCTGGTAATAACACTACTGGTAGAGAAAAAGGCGGCATGCATAGCTTGAGGGTTGTAGGAGAGTTGCATAATGGTACAGAAAAGGATCTCACATTGTTGTATGCAGGGTTGATGAAGAATATGTTGTAAACACAAATGGTAAATGGTAAATGGACTGCATTCATATAGCGCTTTTTTATCCAAATCGCTTTACAATTGTTCCCTCTCATTCACCCATTCACACACACAATCACAGTGAAGGACTGCCATGCAAGGTACCAATCAACTCATTGGGAGCAATTAGGGGTTAGGTGTCTTGCTCAGGGACATTTTGACACGTCCAAAGCGGGGGATCAGACCGGCAACCCTCCGACTGCCAGACAGCCGCTCTCACCTACTGAGCTTTGTCGCCCCCACAAATTGTGCTCCAGATATGTTGTAAAACAACAAAATGAACAACAGGGGTTGATACACAGCAAAGCTAATCTGAATGTGTGCAATGCCACATTCATTAACATTGATTTTGTTTAACGTTAACAATGTTAACGTAATTCAAAATAATAGTGATGTAGTATTCATGAGAGAATTGATAAATAATTTATTCAATTTTAATCTGGTTAAAGGAGAGTAGAAAGGCCTTGGGTATGCTTTTAAAATTTTACAAAAGTAAGTAATGATAACTTGATGCCTGTGGTATCTGGCTCCTTGGGAATACTGTTGCTGATGGCAGTTGTTTCTTATGGGCTATTGCTCTAGGCGTTTGTGGCATAGAAAAGTATCACAGGAAGATGAAGCTTACGGTGGTCAAGCATTTGGTGGACGATTCCTCAGATTAGATCAGTTATGAGAAACAGGGTCTGATTATGTCTCCGTTACACAAATTAACCATGCGTGGACATGGGCAACAGAAGTAGAAATTCAAGCAATGCCACTTATTGGGTTCAGATATCTACACATAGGAAAGGTGATTGAAATATTCTTGTAGTAAGGGTGTCACTTGTATGTAAAGAAGGTATAGGCCTACATTTAAAACACTTCAGCAATAATCATTATGAGCTTGTGACTTGTGTTAAAATGCCAAATGTTGACAGCTGTCTTAAAGTAAGCATAGGCAGATCATTCTATATTAGTAACAGTATTCAAACAAGGCTAGACCAATCAATTGAGTGCATGCTTGATCAAATGTGAAAGAGACAGATTATTACTGTAGTAGTTAGTGACACAGACAGAAGAAAAAAGAACTGGCAAGGGGAAAATATTGTAACAGCATTTACAGACAGCAAAATCTACTGCATATGAAACACCATTTCCCAAACAATATGAACTACAACATTAAGGCCAAAAAATCCAGCAGTACAATACACCATGGAAATATGCAGCATCAACAAAAAATGAAAGAAGCCAGGGTCAATTCAAAATCATAGTGACATGCAGCGTCAGCATCCTTGAAGTGGGCTAGTGCAGTAAAATATAAAACACAGATGTATCATAAGGAAAATGTTAAACTAGTTGCCAGCAGTATAGGACAGATGTGGAACATCAATATAAAGTCAAACCAAAGAGCAAGAGGAAGTACAAGGAAAACAGATTTTGCTGAAAAGTTTAAAGCTAATAATCAGAACAATACAGTAAATCGCAAAACAAAACCTTGAGTTTGCAGTGCAAGGATTTCAGGAGAAGTGCAAAGATGGACCTGAATACATTTGCTGTGTACGCCACTGATTGCTTTTTAGAGAACAAGAAATAATGTGTAGGTGGGATTTGTATGAGAAATATGATGGCATATTCCGTATGGCAGATTTGTGTATCACTGATACATATTTGCACAGATGTAACAAGAGTTGTAGTTCTGACTGTCAGTGGTATCATGTCCCAAGTGGAAAGTTCTGGATTTGCTATACATGTAACAGTAAACTAAATCTCATAAAAAACACGTTTTCAACGTACAAAAATGCCAAGTTACGCACACATACCAGGGTTTCCGCCAGTGTATTGCAAGACCGGGCAAGTATCGCCGGGCCTAAGTTGACCCCCTGCCAGCCATCGGGGAATTTTTTAAAAAATGTATTTTTAAGATTTAAAAAAAAATAACAGTTACAGTGGAGCGGCTCGGTTGAAAAGCTCACCAGCGACATCTGTTGGTTAAAACGTGAACGCACTGTAGAAAATCAGGTCTGAAATCAGTGTTCTTCACACTCATTGTGCGTAGAGTGACGTTCAACACTAGACGCTTCCAACTATCACAAGCTAACGTTAACTAGCAAGCCACCATTTCTTATTTAGTAGGCTAACTAACCTCGTTACAAACTGCGTTATCACTTCATCTCGTTGGTAAGTACATTCTTTTTCACTTATTCACTTATGCAGTGTGTGGGTAACATAAAATAGTAGCATGAATGTAACGTTCGATATATTGTAACATTACATGACTTATTAATCGCCATCGAAATAACTTCACTTGTTTATTAATAACGTTAGCTTGATGACATTGATGTGCATGACAACGTTGCCATAATTTTTTTCCTGACCGTGAAAACTGCCTGACTGGTTTACATTTTGGACAGATGTGGCGAAAGAGAAAATCCATCATTGTTTCCATTGCCGCACTTTCGACAGTAATATCGGAGAAATCTTAAAATTTCTTCTTATGGTCAAAATTAGGCTAGAATTATATCTAGAAATACCATCTTTGAGAAAAAAACGTTACGGTTAAGGGTCAGGCCCTCTTCGTGAAATTTCAGAATTTTTTCTATATTGCTTGTGTCTAAAGTGCTGCGACGGAAACAACAAAATATTTACTCAGGAGCCACATCTGTCCAAAATGTAAAGTCAGGCAGTTTTCACGGTTGGGAAAAATTTTATGACAACGTGGTCATGTAGCTAACTTAGCTAGCTAGCCAAACAGTCAGTAACACAGATACTTACTTTGTGCCATTTAGGGATAATATCAAGGAGGAAAGGTAGCCTACTGTAAAACCTTAGACAGTTTTTTAAATGTTTAAATGTGCCCAGCATTCCAAGGCTTGATGTAAGATTCAGTAGCCAATCAGGACTTGAAATACAAGTTTTTTGTAGAGCGCAAAAACTTTGATATTATTTATTTAAATTTAATTGAATTTCTTTTGTTGCTGTTGAAACCACAGCATTCCAAGACTGTACATTGTTGTCAGTTTGTTTGTAAGACTCTGCTATGCTGTAAATAGTTGTTGTTGTTTTTAAATGTGTGTTGAATAAATGACTTATTTATAACAACATTCACATTACGTAGTCATATTTTCAAATGTCCAGTCAGCTTTTAGCACTGACTTAATGTAGGGCCGTATGGAATCTGTGTTATAGCTTTTTTAAATTCTCAATTCTGCGATTCCGTCTGTGATTCTGTTATCACAGAAACTAATGGGCCCTACCTTAATGCTGCCATCAGTCTGTCGCTGGCCCCCATCAAAAAAGACACTTGGCCCTGTCAAAAGATACTTGCCACCGGGCCTAACAACTTTTCTGGGGGAAACCCTGCATATTGTTTTTATTTTATTTTATTTAACCTTTATTTAACCAGGTAAAAGTGACTGAGAACAAATTCTCATTTACAACACTAACCTGGCCAAGAAGGCATGCGTCAATCAAAACATACAAACTGTCTATAACTCATTCATTCAAACTGGCAAAATCTTGGCCTGCCATTAAAAGTATTAGATCAAAATGACACCAAGTTACTGTACTACAGACAATATAGGCTTACCTATCTTACCTCACCGAAATTAAAGAAGCTGTATTGCAAAGCAATGCTACTCAATGTTTCTTAAATAGTTTCAGGTCACTTGGCCCTGTGTATACAAGCATACAGTACATTAGTGGGCGAAACATGTGTCAATAGGATTGTAAGAGACAAGATTGATTGAATAGGCCTCAATATGTAAAATTTGTATCTGTATGTATGTATTTATCCACCCTGCCTTTCTGTTGTGTGAATGATTGTTGGTTGGTATAAATGTCTGTTTGTATTCTGTTGCATGCTGCCATGTAAATGTCCCCATGGGGATAAAGATGTGTTCTACAGTATGTATGTGTGTGTATGTACAATATTTATTTTACATTCAGTATTTAGCTACTTTACGTAGCAAATATGCAATAACTTGTACATTTAGTAAAATTAACTTGACAATCAAGTATAAATGTTTTCTGGAGGAATATGCTTTCTGCAGGTATTCACCGGCAGTTTTATACATTCATTGAAATGTCTTGCATGAGGAAATTTTTGTTATTAGACAATTTCATGTGACACAACGTTTGAATGACAACATTGTGAGATGGTAAGTTTAAAAAACACAGGGCCAAACGACTTGAAACAATTTAGGAAACTTGGGTAGCACTGCTATGGAATACCGCTTCTTTAATTTGTGTGAGGTAAAAAAGTGGGGTATTGTTTGTCGTAGAGTAACTTGCCGTAATTCTGATATCAATACTTTTAATGGCGGGGCTAGATTTTGGCGGTTTAAATAAATGACTTAGACAGTGCTTTGTATGTGTGAGTAACTTGGCATTTTTATACGTTGAAAACGTGTTTTTAATCAGATATAATAGATTAAGGGCCATATTACGTCAGAAGAGAATGCACATTGTCGGTCCTTTCTCATCTGAACCTGGAATTTCGCAATGGAAACCTTTCGTTTCATACTTTTCTACAAGTGACATATGTTTATAAAAAGCAAGCAATCTTTCCGCTAGCTATGGTTCATAATAAAAACACAGGAAAGTAGCGTAGGCCAAGGGTGGAGAGGTAAAACTTCTAAATAGAGTCTAAGTCTAAATAGAGCAATACAAACGTCCACAATTCTAAAAACATGAGCATCACTTCTCACTTCAATGCATTTCGGTATGAAGGGGATAACATACCATCTTCAATTATTAGAATTTTCCTCGGGCTTGTGCGTTTCGCCATTCCAGAACTCTTTAACATTTTAATTCGTATGTTTACTCCTTCGCTTCCGTGAACAGAAGCATATAGGCTACGTGTTTGTAGCTTTACCGACGACTGTGGGGCACTGATAGTTTATACATTGACGATAGGGCGCTGCTATTTTCCATGGGCGAAATGAGAAACCGATCTATCACTTCCGGATCGGCTTCTCGTGCAGTGGATACTGGGAACGCAAAAGACTGTGGGGACGACAGGTCTCTGTTTTTCTACAGTCTATGGTATGGGTGCACAGGGGACCAGGGATTGCTATTCATCGTGATGCTCATAAATTCCAGTGGTTACTCGAGGTATTGCAGTTTAATAAGCCTTTGGTGCCAAAAAGCAAATTTCTCCATTGAAGTCCATTCAAAACAACGAATTCACCCTGGCCAAATGAAATTATTTTGGACAGTACTTTTGTATGGAGGAATATTTCGGACAAAATTGAATAAATAAATACATCATGAAATAAATAAATACATCATGAAATATGAGCATAAATAATTAAATGTGGCACGAAACGTATTTATTTATTTATTTCAATGACGATACGTGCGACATGAAATAAGGCTTGAAATTAAAACCGTCAATTTTATTTATTTCAATGACACTACCTGTGCTACATGAAATAAGGCTTGAAATTGAAACTCACTTTCACCCATCAAGTTGGGAGGACGGGCTCTAGCGAGTACACAAAACACAGGAGGCTTAGTGATAGGTTGAGTATTTCTGAGAGATCCGCCTCTAGTGGCTACAGTCCACAACAATCCAGAGATGAGCGATAGGGTTCCTAAGGCAAGCAAAGCGCAGTTGCACATTATGTTGTGCCAGGCGGTCAGGATAAGCAGAAAAAGTAGCCCACAATTAAATTATTTTTCAGATGATGCTATGGTGCTGATTAAGGTGACGTGGTGATGATGAACATAAACATGTCACTTACAAAGATGATGACTGTATGAATGTGAAATAGTACATAATTTAATTTCTGAAGAGTTTACGTAATTTTTGCGCTTTACCCATGTATTCATTATTTCTTGGCTACCTTATAGTTCAGTGTGTTCCGTAAGCACAAAAATTTGTTCTGTTATAGACCGACCATGACCATCAGGACAGTGGCTGCTGGAGTTTGTATAATACTGCTGTTATTGAACACTTTGTGGTTCCCTTTTAATTGTAGGCTACTACTCACTGCTTTTCGAAGGATAAGAATTTCTTTTCAGAGGATTTACAATCACTTAGCATGTATTTCATGATATAAAAAAAGCACACAAACATAAAGCACAATTGACTGGGATGGTTTTTTGAGTGAAGGGGTATTTATCAGCACTATGCAATGACATCTTGAATAATTTCCACCTTGTACTGCTTATATTAGCTATGTCAATACCAGAGTTCAGGATAGTAGGACCAACAACATTACAGAACAGCTAAATCGTATCAAAAGGTTGTCTTTGCGCATATTGTACTTTCTCCTGTAAACAATGAAAACTCTAATATTTCAGGTGGTGACAAGCTCTTATTTTATTACTACACACTTTTATATACATAGCCAAAAATATAAAGCACATTAGATGTTCCATTTGAATAAAAAATAAAACTTAATATTGATTAAATCTGTTGCTTTCTCTCATGCACCACGCAGGCATTCAATACAAAGCAAGCAGATAAATCAAGTGAATTATATTAGCTGTTCCTGTCTGCAATCACTTTTCACAACAATGCATTTTGCTTGTGATCAGGGTAACGTTGGCTAAGAATAACTAGGAACTGTCAGACTCGGGGTCTGAACCCAGATCTCCAGAACACTTTTCCACTAAGCTACCAGAGATTAGAGGTGACTCAAGTGCAGAGCAACACAAATAAAAGTTCAATAGGTTTTATGCAAAAAGTAAAAAACACAAGAATCCAAAAGCTCAGAAGAAGTAGACAAAAAACAAGACAAAAATCCTAAACAGGGAAAAATTCTTAAAGTAGGCAGAACAAGTCCAATCCATAACCCAAAATCAGAATCCAAAAACAGAGCCAGAGTCAGATATAGAAACACAGTCTGTGAAACTGGCAAACAGATAAGCAAGGGAAATCCAAAAGAGATTACTGTTAACAAGCAGAGTAAAACAATCCAGAGAGGTCAAAAATAGGCTTAGAGCTTGGGAAACACAGAGGAATCACAAAGACTTAGCAAAGACATAGACAGAGGACCAGGTTAAAATACACTGAGAAAACAAGCAAACAAGGCACATGACAGAGACAGTGAGGTACAGGTGAGCTAGTTAACAAGAGGGCTGGGTCAACATAACAAGGGAGGCTAACCAGTGACAAGAACAACAAAGAGTCTTTGGCACCCTCTGGTGGTCAAAAGTAGTCCAACCTGTGACAGGAACAGAAGGGAGCACCTGTTATAGTACCATGGAATTACCGAGTTACTGACCGCATTTCTATTTCACTTCCTATAAAAAGCAGTAGCTAGTAGTAGCTAGCCACCATAACACAAAGTGGAGCATGAATATTTGACTGTAGAATTTAAATCGGTCAGAAGTTGTGGCTAGCCTGCCAGCTATAATGTTACATTCGAGTGCCACCAAATTTTTATTGCATTGTTTTGGAAAATTAACAAGGTATAATACAACTGTTATACTGCCTAGATAGCTGGCTGGAGCTAGTCAGTAAGACGGCTCGATAGATACTTTGTACGATGGCACGTGATCCTATGATTTTACCTATCGATTCTTCAAATACTTCTCTATGGGAGTCCATGGTGGTAACCCATCTGTGACCCAGACACTTATGTACGCATACCTATGTATAAATATACTATGCTTTACATACTTGTAATCATAACCCCACATACCCTCTCATAGCCGTTCAGTGTGCTTGTCTATGTATGATATTATTCACAGTCCCCCACATTTATCATATCATCCTTAGTTATCCGCATGCAAATACATATGATGCATTCTTTCAGTCCATGGTAGTAGTTTTTTTCTGACCCAGGAGAGCCTGGGCCATTGTCCATGGATTACAGAGCAGCAGTTTAAGGCCCCCAATTGAAGTTCTTCTTGACCCTCCAACTGATATGGCCACAGCTCCAAGAAGGTAATATCCTCCAGCTCTTCCAGGAGGATAAGCCATTTGAAGATTGCTTCCCCTCAATAAATGGGGCCGCAAAAGACAGTCCCATGCAGCTTTCAGCTACTGCCCCCATCCTGGGTCATTTTATAGCTCCACCCAGCTCCACTCATGTACAGCAGTGAAATTTTACAACTCCACCAGTGTGCACGCCATGGAAGAATATGTCCCATTGCGAAGGGACAACAGAGTTGATTGGGAAAATGGAAATTTTACCTTACAGTTTACAGTGACATTTTCAATCCAGTTATATCCAAAATACATATAAGCATGATTATAACATTGTTATGGCAAAGTTTTCGTGGAAGCATTATGGGAGACAGTGTTTTAGACTGTCCCGCTGATCTAAAAATACAAAACACAAAATGGGGCGTTGTGGTGGGGTGGGCGTGGTTTGAGCGTCGGCTGCAGAGAGAGTGTGAGAGGAGCGGCTCTCGGATCCTTCGTCACAACTGTCAGCTGGAGGTAATCAGCGCCGATAATTGTTAATTGTTTAATTGCGCTGATTGCCTCTGATTGCTTTCAACAGTGAGCCTGGGGTTTTTAAAAGGAAGACCGGAAGCTGGAGCGAGGAGGGCTGATGACAAGACGGCTGCGGAACCGTCGTGTTTTGTGTGAATATTGTCTGTAAAAGACGAAAGTGTAAATAAAAGAGCACGGCAGTGCTAATTACGGAAACGACTGTCTCCCGTGAGTGTGTGTTTAAACAGAAGGGGTGGCACTCACTTGCCACAGGCGTTTTAATAATAAAAATTCTCTCGTAGTCTGCATATAGCAATATATTTAAACCCTGAAACACATACAGTACTTTGAATACAGACTTAATTGCTATGTAGTTTGCTTATATTTTTTGCCACTCTATTTAATAGGGAGGAGTTTACCAGAATTATTCTTTTCCAAACCTCCGCTTCACCTCCTTGTAGGCCTAACAAAAAGTATTTGAAACTAATAACATAGGCCCGACCCAGTAGGCGACCAGTTCGCAAATAAATGTAGCCAAAACTGCTAATTTCCAATAGATTGGTAGCTCAGGGCTACCGTTAATGTTGAATCCTTTAATGCATCTATATAATATGACATGACTGCTATGGATTGCATGAAGCAAGACTGTACCACCAGGAAAACTTTAAAAGCTAGCAATGAGGCGATTTGCTTATTCATGCTATATGTGCATAGTCAATCAGCTAGAAAATGCGCGTAGGAATCAACCTTCTTTGTTTCCTGTTTCACAGACAATTCATATTGAGTTTGATGATAACATGCTATCCATTAAATTGGTCTACCATAAGAAATCCACTTCACTGAGACAGCTATGTCAGCGGAGTCAATTGATCAGTACTGAGAATTTCGGATCATTCTGAGCCACTGAGGCAGTTTCTAATTTTTCTCAGCATTTAGTTCCATTGCATTAACATTAGCCAGTAGCTATGCATTCATAACCCTACCTTGCACAGTGAACAAATAACAAGTCCCTCATAGTAGCACTGATATAAATATTGTCCACATTTCATTGAATTGATCAAAACAACCAAGTTTGTCTCTGGTTAATTCTGGTTAACTCTTGTTCATTTTCTAATTATGTTTTTTGTTTCTTTTCTGAAGAAAACATCAGAAACAGCAACAGCAACACACGACTGGTTCTGACTCCATTTCAGCAAACAAAATTCATAAACAACTTCACATGTCCACACAATAAAGCCGCAAACTAAGGGGATTTTGCATTTTCTCCTTCTTCTTTTTCCTGCCAGAAATGCTCCTAGCCCACAAAGAATGTCTCCCCATTAGACATTTACCTACACCAACCAATCCTTCACCTACACCAGCCAACCAAATTTTCACATACACATGCAAAATGGACTTATACCTTCTTGTCCAAGAAAATTTCTAGACTCAACAGCAAGTAAGTTTGTGGCTCTGTGGTAATGTCATGGTCTATGTATCGTTGAGTCACAGGATTAAATCCCACCTGAAGAAAATTTATCATACATGCTTATTTGCTCACTAATAATAATTACTTCTCAACTATTGCTTTTGCATCACATGTACCCAGCGTTCACCGAACGTATAGACTGCATTATGACATACCATCTACATGTTCAGTTAACCAGCTACAATATCGCCATGCTGTATGGATACAACCGGAGCTCAGCTGTGCTAACTGGCCTGTCTTCTTCTTTAAAACACGGACACATTTGACCAAAAAAATTCATGCTGTTGGACAGCTACTTGATGATGCACTGCCAATGTCATTGACTGGGATGTGCAAGGTCGTACAATCGAATCCCACCTTGCAATCGAATATGCAGTGGCACATCTTTTTGTATCTTAAACTAGCATTTTCTTACACTTAAATTGCTAACTAATAATTAGCATTGTCACTTACGGCCAGCCATATGCATTTAATTACAATAACTTTATTGATTTTCTGAAAAAGTTACACCAGTTGACCACTTTGGCGTTTCTACTGACTACATTTCTTCACACTGTAGAAAACATTCTTATCAGCAAACGCCACGTTTCTACATTCATGTTACCTTGCCCTGTTCTCTATGTACCTACACACAATTACTACGTATGAACTGTCCACAACACCCCATTAAAACATTACATTTTAAAACATGACTCATTCATAATTTGAACTACTACTGCAGAATGTTATAAAAGTATACTTATACTACAGTGTCACAGCAGAATGTCACACATTGCTTCTACAACTAATTAAACAAGTCAATACTTATACCGTCTGTTTTATATGCTGTTCAATAAGAAAACCCATCTCACTCATGGTCACTTTATTTTCTTTTCACTGTAGTCTGTGATCATGTCAGACTTCACCTACATGCCCATTCTGCTAACAACATATTGTTTCAACTACTCAATTTCATCATTTCTTTTCTTTTCTCGTACTACTGTTATTTGCTAATATGCAAAGATTGCTGGGACATATGCATGTGCTGCTATTCTTCCCTATCTAGCTAAGCAAAACAGCAAACAGATAAGCCTATCAAAATGCCTTTTAAACCGTAGAAACACTGAAAGTGTATCTTGACCAAATTACAAAACACGGAGCAGGACAGAAGGGTACACATGTTGTAACCTACAGAGCTCAAATTCTACCAGCTTGCTGATAATTTTGTCAACGAAGGCTTGTCAGATGAGCGCGTACATACACTGGGGATATTTCTGTTCATTTTCTAATGGTGCAACCGGTCTTTTTATACTTATGCCACTGCATTTGTTACAGCCATTGTTTTAAATATATAGCAAAGTGAAAATGCTACCCGTTCATCAGACTGTACAAATTCACAGAAGGACTGCTGTAATCCACAACAGTTTCTTAAAGCGTTACTTCATATTTTTACACCCACCTCCGCTTCGGTGTTCATCAGGAATCATGTCCTCAACTTGGCCCCTCCAAAATCTCACTCTGCCTCCCAATAAAACCAGTGTACATCCGGCACTGCCTATGCTGTAAGCGTGTTTGCATGTCTCTATGTGTACGTATACTTCTCATCTCTACATTTATGTACATTACTGTTCTCACTTTCTTATAACAAACACTTTGCAAAAAGGAATGGTATCTCATAGCTCTGAGTGAACCAGTTATCCAGCTGTACAGTCCCAGATGGGCGGGGCCCAGAAAAAGGCTCTGCCGAGAAAGACGGCTTCCGTGACTCGCCGACCTTCTTCAAAACTTTCCGCCTCCGCCGCTTTGCCCCCTTTGACCCCATGCTTGCCTTCCCTCCGAGGAGTTGTCTCCTGACCCAGAGCCCTCTTCTCCCCGCTGCCTCCTGCTTGCTGTGCTGGTACCAGCTTCAGCCACCTCCTGGCCCTCCTTCCCTAAGCCTTCTACAGCCCTAGACTCTCCTGGCTCTTCTCCAGCTCTCGCCTCCTTCACCTCCACTGGTGCCTTCCTTTTTCCAGTTGCCACCACTGCCTACACGGCCTTCTCCACTCTCACCATCTCCTGATGCCCAGGGTCTCGTGGAACATCCCCAGGAGGGTCCTTACCTGCTATTGCCTCAGCATACGTCCTCCCTGTGGCTGGACAATCCCTACAGAGATGCCCCTCCTTTCCGCACCCGTGGCACGACCTAGGGTTTGGACAGGCTGCCATTGTGTGCCCTGTCTGTCCACAGTTTCTGCACCACACCTGCTTACAGAACTCAGCCATGTGCCCAAACGTCCAACATTGAGGAAGACCCTGAACAGGCGTTTTCTAGTCCAGATTCCAAAAGCATCCTTCAGGTACCTTGACCCTGGCAAAACCTGTCCATATCTTGACAGAAACTATTTTTACATTTCATCCCCGGCATAAGGGTTGTACATGTGGACGGCCCGACGGTCACAATTTTAAAACTCTTCCTTTCCTACGATGACACTGCAAACTGCAACAAAGGCTCATCACTTCCCCATTGTTCACACTTCCTGCTCACATTCTTGTAAGCTGTTGCTGTACTGGAGGTGAGGTCAAAAGCCAAGGCAGCTGCATTCTGCCGCGAACAAAGAACTGACATCGGATCCGCCTTCAAAAAATCAACAACGCTTCCCCCAGGACCTCTGACGTTTACCTCAGCTCCAACCACAAAGCCCCTTGTCCCCTGCCACAGTAGCTGACTACATGCTAAAGACTCTAGTATTCATTAATTACACAAGTACTCGTAGAATAGCTATGTAAGCTAGTAGACAGTCTATAACACATGTAACTAACAAGTAATAAACAAGCGATACATGGCAATAAGTCATTAATAAGCTCTCTTAAGACCAGAAAAGTTGCCACATTCACACCACCTCCCCAAAATGTCCATTAACCCCCACCCGACTACCCACCTCCCTGTACATGAGTTATAACCACCTTAAAAACCCAGAAAACCCCCCCCCCCCCCCTCTTCACTGCATTTCCCAGCCCCTACACATTACAGGACATCACTGTAAATATTTCCATTCCCATGTCAGACAGGCAAGGATTAATTAGAATATGTTTATCTTCTGAATCCAGCGGTTCCAACAATCAATGTCCTTGTCTAGATGTTCAGCACTCTGAATACTGAACCAAGCGATATTACGTGCTAGAACTCCTCACTTAACCTACATGTAAATATATTTTATTTGATTTAATTTAGTAATTATGTTTAAAATTAGCATTATCAATTAAATCGCCAAATTCTTTGATAAGTCAGTCTATAGAAAACTGGTGGAATCAACCAACAAGACAAAACAAGCTGTGTATCAGGTTTTCAGATTAAATAATTGAATTCAATGAGACGCAGTCAATTATATTAATGAAAGCATACATTCTTTATTGAATGCAGGCACACTACTTCTAAATTACACAACAGAAGACATACAGCAAAACATTAAACGACTAATCTAGAAATACCAGGAAATAGAGAGAGAAAGATGGATAAGAGAGAGAGAGAGAAACGGATTGGCCAGACCTTTCCAAAGTGTCACCCACTTCCAGTATAAGCGCCACAAGGAAACCAGCTAAAAACACACAACCTAGGAACCACCACCAAAATAAAAAGAGGAAAACTCTTCTTCTTCCAGGCTCTGAAACCAAACGCAACACAAACAATTTTCTTCTGTGGCCATCTTAAATACCTTTCCCAGCATGGCTTGAGTATGTTTGCCCTGATTGGGTGATCCCGAGTTAAGGTTTAGAAGAGAAAGGAAGGGGGGTCAGACTAATTTATGGCAAGGACTGGCCTACCTAAAGATTGCATTCAAAAGAGGACATGGGAAAGGAAAATGTTAGGCATGTAGGGTCTCCGACCCCCCATATGGTGTCCTGTGTCATCTGGTTAGTCTCTTCGGAGGGGGCGAGACCCATAGATTGTCTGCCTAGATTAGGGTGTCAGTGGATTTTATATTGCCCCAAGCACATTTGCTTTGATGCTTGTGACGGGGAGGCCAGGCCACATTCTCATTCACTGATTCCCTCTATAAGGCCAAAATCTAAACACTATATATCCTACAGCCATATGGGATGCAAAGAACAGCTACCCCTCCTGCTCATTAACCCCTTCATTCTCCCACTCTCCCCACCTTGTCCATAAACAGGAAGGGAACCTCATTTTGAGACCCTGTAGCCACCATGCCTTCATCGTACGCAGACATGGACATTGGCGAAGAAGGGTCCTATTTCAGACTGTCCGTGTTCCTGATCCCCACTGACCCCTCTGAGTCTGAGACAAAGTCCAATGCCAGCACGGCCAGTCACACCTTTTTTGCCTTGCCCCCAAACCTGCCCCCTTAGGCAATCCCTGCTAAGCCAAGGACAGAATGTCTGCTCATGGCACCACATTATTGAAATGCACCAGATGTCGCAGCGCGTTTAACAAGTACAACTGTGTGAAAAAAAAAACATTTATGCAGGACCTAGTCCAGCAGAATCCAGCACGAAAAGGATGCATATAATACATCCAGCTTCAGGGGGACCCTCATCATGCCCCGCACCCCTTGTGGAAGTGAAGTTAAGCTTGGGAATTTTGGGAGTTTTGCACAATTTCAGTATAAAAATCTTACCTTTTAATAGTTAACTCATTTGGGTGGGGGGGGGTAGATACACATAAAAAAGCTATACTAGGTCTTACATTACTAGGTCAATACAATACTGGGTCTTACACATTACTATGGCATGTTTTGGTTAAAAGTATGCCCATTTAGCTGAATTGTAACCATGCACTGCATTCAGCAACGCACTCCTCCATCACATCTACTGATAATTTGGCAGCATCCCTTTAGGAATTACAACCCTTTGCATGCACAGTGCATTCTCCCATCACGTGTGCATCCCACATTACTGCTAAAACTACTACAGTGTCTGAGCCAAAGGACTACATGCTTTCAGGTAAGTTTGGATTATATTACTGGAGCGAATATGTTTTATATATTTTTTATGATATTTCAGTTAGCTGGCAGATAGTAGCCTAATGCAAAGTACACTGTTTATACCTTGTTAACACCTTCTGCTAGTTAGCTGTTTTCATTTCATCATGGTTTTGTTTACAAAAGTGAATTTTTATTTTTTTTATTTTGTTTTTATGGGCTCAAATTAATGCCAAAAGTATTTTGTACTTGTAAGCAATGACTTGTGCTGAAGGGGTTTATTAACATTTGTGAACAGATAAAGTACAAATGCAAAACAGTTTTTTACGTGCTACACTCCCTCTACATGCAATGCCCAGTTTACAAGAAGAAAGCTACAGACAGACTTTTGGCACTGTTTTTACGCTTCCGGTATGGAGAGCCAATCGTTCAAGGCATTTTCAACTATCCAATCAGCGCTCCAGTAGAGACCAGGGTTGCCATGTTGGACAAGTTTCCCCCAATGAATTTCCAAGAATGTTGTTATTAAAGGGAATATTGCAGTTTGGAGACCCCAGTGAATCAATGTGTAGGAAAATTATGTAGGAACTAGATTTTCATAAATAATATACTTTTAAAAAAATTTACAGATGTGACCCTCCCCCCTCACGAAAATCTATATCCACAAACACAACGTTTTTTTACAGGTTCAACTTGCAGAGTACAAACACAAACCATAAGTTGCAAGCACAAGTCATTGCTTACAAGTACAAAATACTTTTGGCATTAATTTGAGCCCATGTGTTTTGTTTTCATCCTAGAAAAAGGGGTTGTAAGGTAAAATTTTCCCAATCAACTCTGTTGTCCCTTCACAATGGGACATATTCTTCCATGGCGTGCACACTGGTGGAGTTGTAAAATTCCACTGCTGTACATGAGTGAAGCTGAGTGGAGCTATAAAACGACCCAGGATGGGGGCAGCAGCTGAAAGCTGCATGGGACTGTCTTTTGCGGCCCCATTTATTGAGGGGAAGCAATCTTCAAATGGCTAATCCTCCTGAAAGAGCTAGAGGAATCAGGATATTACCTTCTTGGAGCTGTGGCCATACCAGGTGAAGGGTCAAGAAGAACTTCAATTGAGGGCCATAAACTGCTGCTCTGCAATCCATGGACAATGGCCCAGGCTCTCCTGGGTCAGACAAAACTACATTACATTTATTTGGCAGACGCTTTTATTCAAAGCAACGTACAAAAGTGCATTTCATGGTCATAGACAACTGCTAAATACAGACTCAGTAAGGTACAATACTTATTTTGTACAGCTATTTCTAGCCAAGAACACAGTTTAGTTCACACAGTGAACTCTATTCAGACCTAACCTCTGCAAAGCCAACTAGTCAGAAGAATAAGCTGCAGTATTAGGACAAATACAAATTACCAAAAAGTGCTGGGATGGGGCAACATGTAACAAGTGTCATGAAAAAAAAAAGGGGGGGGGGAGATTTAGAGTGAAATATACAGCGTGGTGGTGGTTAGTCTAGGTATAGTCTGACGAGATGAGTCTTCAGGCCACGGCGGAAGATGGGTAGTGAGGGGGAGGTTTGGAGAGGGACGGGGAGTTCGTTCCACCACTGGGGAGCTAGGGCGGAAAAGCTCTGTGATCCCTTTTACATTACAGACATTTAGCAGACGCTCTTATCCAGAGCGACTTACACAACTTTTACATAGCATTTTACATTGTATCCATCCACAGCTGGATATATACTGAAGCAGTTTCGGTTAAGTACCTTGCTCAAGGGTACAACGGCAGTGTCCTACCCGGGAATCGAACCTGCGACCTTTCCGTCCTCCCCCTTTGGGCGGGTGGGAGGGGTTACAAGGCGCCCTGCTGCCGCAGTGCGGAGTGGTCGAGCAGGCACATAGAATCGAGTCATGTCCTGCAAGAAGATAGGGGCTGTCCTGTTGGCAGCAGTGTAGGTAAGGGTCAGGGCTTTGAACCGGATCCTGGCAGCGACCGGTAGCCAGTGAAGTGATCGCAGCAGAGGAGTGACGTGGGAGAATTTGGGAAAGTTGTAGATGAGTCGGGCAGCGGCATTCTGAACCATCTGTAATGGCTGTATGGCACAAGCTGGCAGGCTTGCAAGGAGAGAGTTGCAGTAATCAAGGCGAGAGGTCACCGTAGCCTAAGCGAGCAGCTGGGTGGAGTGCGTCGTCAGGTATGGTCGAATCCTTCTGATGTTGTACAGAAGGAATCTGCAGGACCGTGATGTTGCCTTGATGTACTCCTTGAGGTCCAGTTGGTCATCCAGGACCACCCCCAAGCTCTTGGCAGAGTGAGAGGCAGTCACTGTGGTGCTATCAACCGTGATTGAGAGCTCACAAAGTAAGGAGGTCTTGCACGGGAAGAAGAGCAGCTCAGTTTTGTTGAGGTTGAACTTCAGATGGTGGCTGGCCATCCAGGTGGAGATGTTGTGTGTCATCTGAATAACAATGGTAGGAGAAGCCGTGTGAATTAATAACTGAACCAAGAGATCTGGTGTATAAGGAGAACAGCAGAGGACCCAATACAGATGCAGATCCAGAGGCAGACCCCTTCCAGGTGACATGGTAGGACCTATCTGCAAAATAGGAAGCGAACCAAGACAGGGCAGTCCCGGAGATGCCCATCCCAGCCAAGGTGGAGAGAAGTATTTTATGGTTGACCATGTCGAAAGCTGCAGACAGCACAAGAAGGATCAGGACAGAGGAGAGGCGTGAGGCTCTTGCAGTGGCAAGTGCCTTCGTCACAGCTAGGAGCGCAGTCTCTGTTGAGTGCCCGGATCAGAAGCCAGACTGGTGAGGGTCTAGCAGGTTGTTCTGATGGAGAAAAGAGGTTAGTTGTTTAAGAACTGCTCGTTCAAGGGTTTTGGACAGAAAGGGTAGAAGCGATACGGGTCGATAATTCATTACATCGGAGGGTCTGAAAACTACTACCATGGACTGAAAGAATGCATCATATGTATTTGCATGTGGATAACTAAGGATGATATGATAAATGTGGGGGACTGTGAATAATATCATACATAGACAAGCACACTGAACGGGTATGAGATGGTATATGGGGTTATGATCACAAATATGTATATAGTATATTTATACATAGGTGTCTGGGTCACAGATGGATCACCACCATGGACTCCCATAGAGAAGTATTTGGAGAATTGATAGGTAAAATCATAGGATCATGTACATCATACAAAGTATCTTACTACTGTCACTGGATTTTGATGCTTCTCCTGTGTCTACAGAGGAGGGGGACGTGCAGTTTCTCTCTTCATGGATGAGTATCGGAAGGGGGTTTTATGGTGGGGCAGATGTTACTGGCCTATTCGTGTCCAGACCTTATTTGGGCAAACCAAGGGAGCTATGGGGTATGGAAGGCTTTCTCAGAATTGGATTTAAGGGAAGTCCAAAGAAACATTTGAGAAGAATCTGCTTAACAGTTCTCCTGGTACCATAATACCAGGAGTACTGGTACAGAATGTTCTGTCAGGACCACTGTCATCAAAATAGAACATTATTGACAATAAAGGCAATACTGTTATGTTTGGCGGTATGGCTCTGTTCTGGAGCTCTCCCGCCAACCACGCAGCCCGCGTGGATAAGGCCGGGAGGCCAGCACCCTAACTCCCCTAGAGGGGTACACACAGAACAGATCCAGCAGCAAAGAAAGTTCTTAAAACATAGGGATGGAGCAATGCAATTTCTTAACACATAGAGATGGAGCAATACAAATTCTTAACACATAGGAATGGAGAAATGCAAATTCTTGACGCATGGGGATGTAGCTGGGGTGGTGGAGGGGATTTACAAAGCAACGTGCAACGCTTGCATGCAGGAGGAGCAGCCGAATGAGCAGAGGGAGGCTGTTTAAGTAGACCGCCCTGTTAGTGAATGTACTGTGATAGGCGAACATCACTCAGCTGAGCCATCAGCTGATTCAGCCGGAGCGCTTGACTCTCAGGGCCTGCCAGAACTACACGATGCTCCATTTTTCCTCCCTGCAACTAAATCAAGTACAACTGTGTCGTTGTACCAATATTTTTAGTTGACGAAATTAACGCTGTCTGATAAGTAGGCTATTTTTATCACTGTGAAGCATGGAGATGTTGTATAAATATTGGTAATTTTGGACAAGCAGTAAGCTTCTCTTCAAAACTTTCCGTCTTTGGTCACGTAGAGTGCTGCCCACGTCACTTGGCACTACTCACAGTATACTGCTCGTCACTATAACCGCGGGGTCAACTGATGTATTTAGTTAATGTTTATTCCGTATGTCTGTCATTCCTTGACTTTTTCTGAAAACTCACGCTTCAACTATCTATGTAGATAGAATTCTAAAACAGCACTCGGAAGACTGTTTTTAGGGTTTTTTTTAGGTGTTTTTGTAGGAGGGTCATAGGGAATGTTTGCAATTATGTCTACGTATGATATGCTAAAATGTTTGTTTCTATCTGCATATGACATGGTAAATGCAGCCTGAGCAAATAGGGCTATATTTACATTTTATTCCTGTTATTTCCCGTTAATTCCCATGGGAAGTTTCCACCTTGAATATTCCCAGAATTTTGCGACACTAAGTTGGACCAAGACTGTCTTTACCACTATGACCTTACTGGTTAAAGACAAACACCTGCGTAGGCCGACAAAATCCCCTCCTCCAAAAGGGCCTTGAGGTCAGGGCCTAACAGGTCCGAGAAGAAACTGTAGAAATCTTTGGGGAGCCCTGGGGCCCGCCCGTCCTTCATGGAGCACAACATTGTGGTTACCTCATCCAAGGACAGGTCTGTGTCCAAAGCTTGCACTTCATTGTCTCCCAGTCGTGCAGCAACACCGTCCAGCAAGGCCTCCTGTACTTCTGGCCTGCTAAAGAGAGCTGCACAGATGCCCAGTACATCCATCACCACACCATTTGTACCCTGCAGCCCATTATTGATGCAGCCCCACTCCATGCATTACATGACTGAAAGAAATAGGGGGAAGGTTTCTTCCTCTAGATCCCTCAGTCGTGCCTGGAAAGCCAGCAACCTTGTCCTGGTCTCCAGGAGCCTCCACACTCACTCCTTCACTCCCTCATACACATCCCAACATGACCGCTACCCCTTTGTTGAGCTGACCCCCGCCACATCCAAAGATATTATGTTGAGCAGAGCAGGTGGCCCCAAATGCAGAACTCAGACACAGACTTTCTGGAAGAGATCGACTGGTTTATTTAATTCTCTTTACAGGGACAGGACTGGGTTCAGGACCGGACTGGACAGGAAGCAGGACCAGACTGGAGCAGGGCTGGACTGGACAGGGAGCAGGACCGGACTAGACAGGAATCAGGAACAGGGCTGGAGCAGGACAGGGCTGGACAGGAATCAGGAGCTGGGCTGTAGCAGGACAGGACTGGACCAGAATCAGGAGCTGGACTGGACTGCGACAGGGCTGGACTAGGAGGCCGGTGAAAACGGCTGGAAACGGCGAAGACGCAGACAGGACGCAGACAACACGAATGACAAGACCAGACAACCACGATGGCTGGGGAGACAATGACAGGGGCACCAGAACATAAAAACGAGCAACAACGAACAGGGAAGGAAAAAGCAGGTAAGCGGGGAAAAACCGGAGTACGAGACAGGAACGTGAATAACTTTAAACAAACTTTAAACTTTATGACTAGAAGCTTCAAGCGAACTGAGGCAACGATGGCAGAGAGGGGTTGGCGAACCGAGAATATACGCTGGATTAAATAGGGGCAGAAGCATGCGGAATGCTGAGGAGGCAGGTGAAGGAAATCAGCTGGCAATGAGACCCGCTACGCTGCAAGGGAAAACAAGGATCGTGAAAGGAAAAGACAAGATACATGAGGCTAACCAAAAACACAAAAAACGAGAGGGATATGACAAAAGAGACATTAAAATTGCCCCCTAGAAGAATGTCGGGTTGTGGAGAAACGCCCTGTTAGTTCTCTAAATATGAATGAATCATTGCATTTCTATAGCACTCACAGTGCTTTACAGTGATGAAGGGGAACTCACCACACCCACCTGGGTGATGCACGGCAGCCATTTTGTGCCAGAACACTCACCACACATTAGCAAATGTAGAGAGGGAGATAAATATGATTTAATTTGCAAAAAAAAGTTAAGTGTTGTCCACTTTGAGTGGGAACTTGTAACTAAATTATAATTTACATCCACATACATCACCCTTCCCACGTGCACCCACACCACCTCCCATATTACAAAATTGTACCCCATCAGAGTGAACATTACCCACTGACCACCCCGATAGCCCCCAAACCTACTCTTTTGAAAAAGCAACCACATATTTCTCATCTTTTAAATGAACCTCCTGTAGAAAAAAAATTTCCCCTGGCATTGCTGCCAGTTAGGGAAAAAAAACCCCCTTCTTCATGGGGTTCTTCAAATTCCGTACATTTAAAGCGATTATACTCCCCTCCATTACAGGATAAACACAAAATACTGTCACCAACATAAAAAAAAACTAAATCCCAAAACCACTGTGCTCATTCTGATCCCCTTTCCAGAGAACCCTCTCCACCCACCATCCCTGCTCCCATCCCCATTGTCTCCACCTGTCCTTCTATGTTCCAGCCCTCCAGGAGATTGGACAGAGAATTTATGTCCATTTCAAATTCTGATTCGAGCTTCTACCCCTCCACTGCTCCCCCTAGAACCTCAAAACAGTTCTTCAGAGGGATGCCAGGATTTTTCTTTGGCTCTCTCATCCCTTCCAGGTCTCCTGAATGGGCACACTTGCACACTGACACCTTTGCCCATTCAGCCACATCACCCCCTTCAGGGGCAGGACTGTCCTCCCATGCCATCGGTGACTGCAGGTCAGCAGATGTGCAAAGTGTCACCCCCTTCTGATGAAGTAAACCCCTCCCCAGCCCCCATTGCTTCAGATGAAGAAAACAGCTCAGGAGATCCAACGGTCGAGGCCGACCGCTCATCAGGATCTACAGCCGGCAACATGACAGATCCCTGCCCCAGGCCCAGGCCAGACCATGAGAAAAGCCCAAACACCTGGGCAGAAAACAGGCGATGCTGGACCTGGACCTGCAGCTGGAACCAAAGCCTATACCGGAGCTGGAGCCGAAGACAGAGCCTGTGCTGGAGCTGCAGCAGGAGCCGGAGAAGGAGTCTGAGCTAGAGCCGGAGCTGGAGCCGGAACAGGAGTCTGAGCCAGAGCTGGAGCTGGAGCAGGAGTCTGAGCCAGAGCTGGAGCTGGAGCAGGAGTCTGAGCCAGAGCTGGAGCCGGAGCAGGAGTCTGAGCTAGAGCTGGAGCTGGAGCTGGAGCCGGAGCAGGAGTCTGAGCCAGAGCTGGAGCCGGAGCAGGAGTCTGAGCTAGAGCTGGAGCTGGAGCCGGAGCAGGAGTCTGAGCTAGAGCCAGAGCTGGAGCCGGAGCAGGAGTCTGAGCCAGAGCTGGAGCTGGAGCAGGAGTCAGAGCTAGAGCTGGAGCTGGAGCCGGAGCAGGAGTCTGAGCTAGAGCTGGAGCTGGAGCAGGAGTCTGAGCCAGAGCTGGAGCCGGAGCAGGAGCAGGAGTCTGAGCTAGAGCCGGAGCTGGAGCCGGAGCAGGAGTCTGAGCCAGAGCTGGAGCCGGAGCAGAAGTCTGAGCTAGAGCCAGAGCTGGAGCTGGAGCCGGAGCAGGAGTCTGAGCCAGAGCTGGAGCCGGAGCAGGAGTCTGAGCCAGAGCTGGAGCCGGAGCAGGAGTCTGAGCCAGAGCTGGAGCTGGAGCAGGAGTCTGAGCTAGAGCCAGAGCTGGAGCTGGAGCCGGAGCAGAAGTCTGAGCAAGAGCCAGAGCTGGAGCTGGAGCCGGAGCAGGAGTCTGAGCCAGAGCTGGAGCCGGAGCAGGAGTCTGAGCCAGAGCTGGAGCCGGAGCAGGAGTCTGAGCTAGAGCCAGAGCTGGAGCTGGAGCCGGAGCAGGAGTCTGAGCTAGAGCCGGAGCTGGAGCAGGAGCTGAAGCAGGAGTCTGAGCCAGAGCTGGAGCTGGAGCCGGAGCAGGAGTCTGAGATAGAGCTGGAGCTGGAGCAGGAGCTAGAGCCAGAGCTGGAGCTGGAGCCGGAGCAGGAGTCTGAGCAAGAGCCAGAGCTGGAGCCGGAGCAGGAGCAGGAGTCTGAGCCAGAGCTGGAGCTGGAGCAGGAGTCTGAGCTAGAGCCAGAGCTGGAGCTGGAGTCTGAGCTAGAGCCAGAGCTGGAGCTGGAGCCGGAGCAGGAGTCTGAGCTAGAGCCAGAGCTGGAGCTGGAGCCGGAGCAGGAGTCTGAGCCAGAGCTGGAGCCGGAGCAGGAGTCTGAGCCAGAGCTGGAGCCGGAGCAGGAGTCTGAGCTAGAGCCAGAGCTGGAGCTGGAGCCGGAGCAGGAGTCTGAGCTAGAGCCAGAGCTGGAGCTGGAGCTGGAGCAGGAGTCTGAGCCGGGGCTGGAGCAGGAGCTGAAGCAGGGGTCTGAGCTAGAGCCAGAGCTGGAACAGGAGTCTGAGCCAGAGCTGGAGCTGGAGCTGGAGCAGGAGTCTGAGCCAGAGCTGGAGCAGGAGAAACTTTAAATATCCTCCTCTCTCACAAATGGATTGTAGAGGTGGATTGTGAGAGGCCTCCAGTGTTGGAGTAAAGCAGCTCCAACCAAACTCCTTGCAGCTGCTTCACATTCTTACAATTAGCTGATTGATTATAGAAATTAAAAGAAGCTGCTTCAGAATAAAACATTAAATCAAAAAAGCCACTGCTAGAAAAATCTTGTAAACAAAAAACAGTACTTGCCTCAACCTTCAGCAGCTCGTTCAGAATGTCACGAACAAAGAAATCCACCCAAAACCTTTCTTCTTTCAGATCCTTCCTCAGCAACAAAACAAATGGTATTCTTTAGCCGCACCGGGTGGGCCGGCACTCCTCCCTCATTGGCCGTCATCACCTTCTCTTCTCTTGTCTTGATCTTAGCCAAAAGGTTGAGAAGCTATGGCCTGAAAATTGACCACAGCTGGTTGCTGCCGCCCAGGGCGGTGGGAATCCGCTTGTGTGGTCCGACTGGACCCAGTCCCCGCTCGCCATTGGTCCAGGCCCCCCTAACGCTTCCCCCGGGACCTTTGACCATCACCTCAGCTCCACCCACAAAGCCTCCTGTCCCCTGCCACAGTAGCTAACTACATCTTAAAGACTCTATTGCTCGTTAATTACAGAAATACTCACAGAATAGCTATGTAATTACCTAGCTAAGTAAGCTAGTAAGCAGTCTATAAAACATGTACGTGGCAATAAGTCATTAATAAGCCATAACATTTTAAAAGTGCCCCCCACTTTGAAATCAATTATTCGGCCATTTTACTATATTACTATATGCACAATTATTTTTCCTGTGGTGGGAAACATGTTAGAGATGACCTGTGTACCATATTTTTTCCACTGGCTTTTGTAGATGTTGAGAAATAAACAGTAGAGGAAGTAAATTACAAGGTGCTTTATGTTTTTTTTTATTTATTTTTAAAAAAATATTTGTACTCACATATTTCATTTTTTGGTACTTTAGTCTTGATGGTACACTTGTGCATTTCAAATACTGACATCATCCATCCATCTCTGGTGTGTTATAAGGCTTTATTTAAAAGCAGCGCAAACTAGACAAAATTGCCTTTTTATAAAAATTATAGGTGGAAAGGGTTACAAACATACTGTTTAGGAAAACCCACAAAGGGGGAGCCACATGGATTTTATAACGGCTGATTTATTGATTTTCTTAAAGTGACAATGATCAAATTGATCGCTGTAGCACTTCTATGGAGTGATATGAAAATAGTTTAAGCGGTCTGTTAACTGTAACAGTGGTCATTCTTCAGAAATATTTGACCATAGATTGCCTGAATTGACCAATCAGAATCCGGAATTCAACAAAGACTTGTAATAATTAGTCATAAACATCAGGCTATTTTTATTCAAATAACTTCAGGACTGTATGTGAGAATCCTTTATATTGTTATAAAACAGCATCATTCACAGATTTCCTGTAAATTGTTCCCATATTTTTTTAACAGCATCCGATTGGACATATTTTGTTCTAAAAGCACATTTTTTTCTGCAGGGGAACTCAAACAACGTTGCAACAGTGGACATCTCAGCAGGCTTTGTTGGGCTTGAGAGTTATCTGGCAATTCCTGTTATTTTCCTCACAGCCTTCAACACCTATTCTGGGCCTCGGCTCTGGGCATGTCAGCTGGTCTGCTACCTCAGCATTGCACAGGACAGGTTAGTCTCTGTTCCTACTTGAATGTTACCTCTGCTCTGAGTTGTACAGTTTACTCTCCACAGAAGTGCTGTGATATATTTTATGTGTTCATGGTAAATAATGTAGCAGTTTGCAATTCTGTCATTTTAGGATTTGGATTATCCTGTTTCTAGTTTATCCCATTTCAAGGCATAGAATTTCAATATAATATAATACTATATTTGATACAATATATATATATATATATATATATATACACTCACTGGCCACTTCATTAGGTAACAGGAGTGACACCCGGTGTGGTCTTTTGCTGCTGTAGAAAATCTGCTTCAAGGTTTGATGTGGTGTGCGTTCAGAGATGCTCTTCTGCATACCTCGGTTGTAACGAGTGGTTATTTGAGTTACTGTTGCCTTTCTATCAGCTCGAACCAGTCTGGCCATTCTCTTCTGACCTCTGCCATCAACAGGGCATTTTTGCCCAGAGAACTGCCGCTCACTGGATATTTTCTATTTTTCGGACCATTCTCTGTAAACCCTAGAGATGTTTGTGCATGAAAATCCCAGTAGATCAGCAGTTTCTGAAATACTCAAACCAGCCCATCTAGCACCAACAACCATGCCACGTTCACAGTCACTTAAATCACCTTTCTTCCCCATTCTGATGCTTGATTTGAACAGCAGATTATCTTGACCATGTCTACATGCCTAAATGCATTGAGTTGCTGCCACGTGATTGGCCGATTAGATATTTGCATTAACGGGTGCAGTTTGCAGTTGAACAGGTGTACCTAATGAAGTGGCCGGTGAGTATATAATACTGTCAAATGTAAGTCATCAGTCTGGTACAATTTCTAGCGGTCTGTGTTAGGTCATGATTAGGCCTAATATGTAAGCTCAAAAAACAGAAGCATTTCATGCTTTTTATCATCTTTAATACTACGGAAGTATTGGATAGAAGAACTGATAAAATTTATTTAAGTTGGTGGGTGGGTGAGTAGTGGGCAGTCTTCCCTCTGAACCAAGCATAACCTTCAATGAACTCCATGAAAAAAATTGTGACCTGTGTGCTGTAGAGGAGAGAGTCTTTCAGACGAGCCATTAAATTGAGGTCCTGACTCACTGTGGTTATTAAAGATCTCACTACACTTAAAACAGAAAGTAGGAGGCCTCTTGGTGTCCTGGCAACATTTCCAAATTGGCTGCCTAATCATTCCCCAATTTAACTGTACTAATGTAGCAATCAGACATTTCCTCTCTCACCTAAGTGGGCGCTACATACTGGTGGTGGTAGAGGTGCATTTCCCCATTCACTGTGACTCACTTTGAGATCTAGGAAGGCAATATATGAATCCATTATTTTTATTAAGTTGTCAATATGTTTATGAAAAAAGAAGAAAAAATGTGTTAATCAAAGGTAGGGAATGTCACTCTCTGGCCATTTGAGGGCCCTTATTTAATAAAAATATGTTTTTGTTATAAAAAAAGTTTGGAAATTTGTGTTTGGCCAATCATATCTCTGTTATTACTGTATTATTAGCATTGTATCTTATATCATTGGAAAGCCTGTTCATTGTAAGTACACTCATTGTAAGGATCATGCATTTGTGGGATGAGCAGCACAGCTGATTATATGGGTGGGGTCCCAAGTGAAATGTAGAAAATTTCCCTGCCAATGTCAAACAGTGTATTCTCCTATTGGTATTGACTCTATTGTTTCGAGTTGTTTGGGGGATTGGATGATTGAACTCTCTTTCAGTAACAAGGAACAAACAAGACATATTGGTAATTTCCCTGAAGGCTGATGCTTGATATGAAATACTGTCATTAGATGTGCAAAAGTAAAAATTCCACACACACTGACAGGTGTGAGATTTATGTGTGTAAATCTCTCTCTCTCTCTCAATTCAATTCAATTCAATTCAATTCAACTCAATTCAATAAGCTTTATTGACATGGTAAGGGTACACTTATATTTCCAAAGCATACACTCACGTGACAAACATAACAGACAGGCAATAACAATTTCACTACAATAAACATAAAAAATATAAAATCCAGACCACAGAAATAAAATTCTACATCTAGAACATACGCATACAAAATGTCAATGAACTATAATAATTTTACCTTTTTTGGTGTTAATGTTATTCCCTGTCCCTCAGTTTGTGACAAGTGGCAATGTATTGTGCTGCCAAATCTACACATTCCCTTCTTTCTTCCAAAAGGAATGGCAGCTTCTCTGTCTCTGAGTGCATTTCAAATTGTGGGCAGATTTTTTAAATTTTGAGGAAGAACAGTCTCTCTATTTCTCACATTTTGTGAGGAAATTAAGCTGTCTCCACCTCTTCAATGTCACAAAGTGAGCGCAACCTGTCGTCTCTGGGCAGCAGGTCTGCCGGTGTCTACCTCTCTCGATAGCCAGGTTGTGTTCACTGAGTCTATATCTTGTCAATATTTTCTTTGTTTTAAAATCTTTCATTGTGGTCAGGTAATCTGCCACAGTGTACTCTTTTTAGGGCCCGATAGCATGCTAATTTGCTTTGTGTTTTTGTTTGTGTGTCCCAATAGGTGATGTAATTTTCTTTATGTTTTGCTATAATTTGGTTGACTCTAATTGTTTGTATGTTGCTGTTTTGAGGCTGCTTTGTGTTAGTAGGGGTTAATGAATTAAGCTTCAAGACTAGCTGGCTGAGGGCACTCTTCTTTGGGCTCATCTCTTGACATTTCAGGGCCTTGTAATGATAAGAGTGGGGGTCGCTGTTTTTTAGATGAATCCAAAATTTAACTGCCCTTTTTTGGATGTTAATTAATAATGGGTATTGGCCTAATTCTGCCCAGCATGCATTGTTTGGTGCTTTCCTCTGAACGTGGAGGAAGTTTTTATGAAGTTCTGCATGCAGGGTTTCTATGGGGTGTTTGTCCCATTTTGTAAAATCTTGCTCTGTGAGCTGACCCCACACTTCGCTGCCATATAATGCAATTGGTTGAATCACCGATTGGAATATTTTAAGCCAAATTTTGACAGGCAGTATAATTTGAGTATTTTTGGCATAGAATGCCCTGCGTGCTTTCTCCTTCAGTTCATTTACCGCCAAGTTAAAGCTTCCTGTTGAGCTTATTTTTAAACCTAAATAACTATAACTGTTACTGTGTTCAATTGTTTTATTTCCTAATTTGAATCTGTATTTGTTTCCCTGAAATCTGGATCTTCTTTGAAAAAATCATACATTTTTGTTTTTGTCATATTCACTCTCAGGGCCCAGGCTTGATAGTGTTTCTCTACTAGAGCCAGGCTCTGCTGCAGTCCATGTTCTGTGGGTGATAGCAGAACCAAGTCATCTGCATAGAGAAGGAATTTTATTTCTTTGTCGTCGAGGGTGAGTCCAGGTGCTGCAGATTGTTCCAACGCTTTGGCCAGTTCATTGATATAAATGTTGAACAGAGTTGGACTCAAGCTGCAGCCCTGCCTCACTCCCCGCCCCTGGGAGAATTCTGATCTTTTGTTTCCAATTTTGACTCCGCATTTGTTTTTGGTGTACATTGATTTGATTTATTTAAATCATATACTTTACCCCCTACACCACTTTGAATAAGTGTTGTGGTGCCCCGAGGCCCTATTGGGGCTCCACAAGAGAGCACGAGAAGCACCAGGGCGGCCGGGCCTCCCGCCACCGGCGACTGCTGGGACAAGTGGTGAGTGGGCATTACCTCCCGTCTGAAATATTAGAAGGTTTCAGGACCAGAGACAGCAAGCTGCAGACCAGGTGAACTTCCAAGGATCAGCACCATGGACAGGGCTGCAGCAGAGTGCAGGTATGTGGAATTTTCCACTCTGCTGCAGCACACCTGAGACTGCTTCAGTGATTGCCTCACAGAGTATATAAGGAGCAGCACAAAGGACTGAGAGGCTGGCTGGGGCTAGGGAGAGAAATTACGCCTGGCTTCTCTCCTCACCTGTTCCTAGGGCGGTAAGCGGCTAGGAGCCAACGCACGCGTAGAACTTGTATGATTGAAACTTTCCACCTTTTTTTTATGACTGGGGGAGTGGTCTCCCCACGCTGAAAAGGACAGAGGGCTGGAGGAAAAGTCCTACAAGGCCGAACGGAGCAAGGAGAGGAGACGGACCTGGAGTGGGCTGACCAGGGCCCCATCACACGCTCCTAACCATTGTGCACTTTGTCTCTCCAGGAGGATCGTACTTACCCTGGAGAGGAAGACTGATACCCCGACCGGGAAGAAGTTTCTGTTATTTTTGCTTCCCCTTCCCTTTCCCCCTACAATTAATACAATTAAATGCGTTTTTTGTTAACTGATCCTGAGACTCACTGCACTGGTTCTTATACTGCTGTGGCAACTGCCACCTGGGGTGGTGAGGAAGGCCACATATGGTGGAGAATGCGGGCATTCCAAATCCACGCTACGGGTTGACCGGACAAGAAGGAAACCAGCAGTGAAAAAAAAAAAAAAAAAAAAAAAATGGAGGAGGCTATTAAAGCACTCCTGCAGACGCAGGAAACACTGCAGGTGGCACTGACTGAATTGTGTTCCAGGACAACGGAACGGGAGAGGAACCAGAAGCTGTGCTGACGAAGTTGACCCCCGAGGATGACGTGGAGGCCTACCTCGAGCTGTTTGAGCGGACGGCCCACAGAGCAGGTTGGGCCCGAGGAGACTGGGGTGGTATCCTGACACCGTTTCTGACCGGGGAGGCCCAGAAAGCCTGCCGGGACCTCTCGGCTGTGGAGGCGGAGAGTTACGGCAATCTCAAAGTGGCCATTTTGGCTCAATATGGCTACAGCCTGCCGGCAAAAGCCCAACGATTCCATCAATGGACATATAACCCCAACCAACCCGCGAGAGCACAAATCGCTGCCCTGAGTCGTGTAACCCGGAGCTGGCTGGTGGAAGGAAACGGGCCCCCCCTCCTGGACCGAGTAGTGCTGGACCGATGCACCCGGGCCCTACCCCCAGATGCCAAGAGGTACGTTGGCCAACAGGGGCCGCAAAGTATTGACCTTTTAATTGCGTTGTTGGAAAACCACCAGGTCACACAAGAGATGCTGCGGACCAGCCGACCCGAACCCCTAAGAGGCACCGCCGAGCCATCCAGGACAGAAGGGTTATGGCAGGAGAGCAACCGGAACCCCGGAGCCGCGACGACCCGAACCCACCCCGCCCCCACCCCGGGAGAACCGGGACCGACGACGGTGCTATACCTGTGGAAGGGAAGGCCACTTCGCACGAGACTGCCCCGACAGAGACGAACCCATGCCAACAGCGGAGACATCGGGACCCCCGGCGTTCCCCTGCAGGTACATCACCACATGCTGGGCACATGAGGGAGCAAGAGCACCAACCTTTCCTGTGAAAATTGCAGGCCGAGATACTGAGGCCCTACTCGATTCCGGAAGTATGGTGACGCTCGTCCGACCAGAGTTCGCTGGAGTCGCCCGAGGTGAGGAAATTTCAGTATCCTGCATCCACGGTGACACCAAGCGATATCTCACTGCCACCATTGACATGTCCACCCCAAGGGGGACGGTGGCCGTACGGGCAGGGGTGGTAGAGAACCTGCCCGTCCCGGTCTTGGTGGGCCGGGATTGTGTCATATTTGATCGGTACTGGAAGGAAGCTCCGGCGAACCGCAACGCAGAGACCGGCCGCAGGATCCAGAAGCGACGCACCCACCGAAGAACAGAAGG
Organism: Anguilla rostrata; assembly: GCF_018555375.3. Classification (NCBI taxonomy): domain Eukaryota; kingdom Metazoa; phylum Chordata; class Actinopteri; order Anguilliformes; family Anguillidae; genus Anguilla; species Anguilla rostrata. The sequence goes on from NC_057944.1 coordinate 158,503, forward strand.
GGGCGCTCAACCAGCCTGGGCGGGCCTATCTGGGGGAGACCCAGCCGAGACGGTGGACCCGGACGTAGAGGTGAGAGGGCCCACTCCCGGCCCTGAGGACTGCACCGCCACCGCTTCAGAAGCAGGAGCCGAGAATCCAACAGCCCTGGAAGAGGTGGGTCCGAGTGAGACCTTCTCCGAGTTCTCCCACCGACAGGGGGACCCAACCAGAGACCACAGCCGATTTGGGACGGCACAGCTTCAGGACCCCAACCTGGCTCAGGCATGGAGGGATGTCCAGGAGATCGAGGGGCAGCTACAACCAGGGGTGAGTGAAACGACAAACCCACATTTCACGGTTGATCAGGGGCTGTTATATTGGGTACATGAGGCCAAGGGAGAGTGTCACAAACAGCTGTTAGTTCCCAAGACTTATGTCTCAAAGGTCCTGTATCTTGCACACACCCACCTCCTGGGGGCGCACCTGGGAGTCGAGAAAACCTATGAGCGTATCCTTTCGCGGTTCTACTGGCCGGGCGTAAAGAGAGCCGTCGAAGAGTACTGTCGCCACTGCGCGGAATGTCAGCTCCACAGCCCCAAGGTGAAGTATAAGAACCCACTAATACCTCTGCCTATCATCGATATCCCTTTCAGCCGCATCGCAATGGACATTGTGGGCCCGCTCCCACGGTCCAGCCGGGGACACAAATATATACTGGTCATCATGGATTATGCTACCCGGTTTCCCGAAGCTATTCCATTGAGGACAGCCACCGGGAAGACGGTAGCCAGAGAACCGTTCCTGTTGTTCAGCCGGGTGGGTATAGCATCAGAAATACTCACTGACCAGGGATCATGTTTTATGTCCACAGTACTGAAGGCGATGTCGCACCTGTTGAAGGTGAAACAGCTGAGGACCTCAGTCTACCACCCGCAGACGGACGGGTTGGTAGAGAGATTTAACCGCACCTTAAAACAGATGTTGAGAAAAATGATAGAGACGGATGGTAAGGATTGGGACCAATTGCTTCCCTATCTAATGTTCTCCATCCGCGAAGTACCGCAGGGGTCCACAGGATTCTCCCCCTTCGAACTGCTGTATGGGCGGCGACCCCGAGGAATGCTGGACCTGGCCAAAGAGACCTGGGAGCAGCAACCCTCGCGCCATCGCACGGTCATTGAACACGTGGAGCAGATGCACCAACGGATGGCCTGCATATGGCCTATGGTCCGGGAGCACATGCAGCAGGCCCAGCTGGCCCAAGCCCGAGTATACAACCGCGGAGCCCAGGTGAGAGAGTTTAAGCCGGGGGATAAGGTGATGGTTTTGGTTCCGACACACGAGTGTAAATTTCTGGCTAAATGGCACGGACCGTATGAAGTGACCGAGAAAACTGGACCGGTCAATTACAAGGTCAGACAGCCGGGACGGCGGCGTACCACTCAAATATACCACGTTAACTTGCTCAAACGGTGGTATGAAGCTGAACAACCGCCGGCCCAGGCGCTTGCTGCTCATCTCTCTCCCCAGGTCACACCCGAGGTAACCATGGGGCAGCAGCTGACGACTCACCAGGTCCAGGACCTCCGAGAACTCCTGGATCGGAATCGAGATGTGTTCTCTGACCTACCCGGGCGGACCTCGATAACGGAGCACGACATCGTCACCGAACCGGGGAAGAAGGTTAGACTGAGACCGTACCGAATCCCCGAGGCCCAGCGTGAGGCCATCAGGGAAGAGGTCAGAAAGATGCTACAGATGGGGGTCATTGAAGAGTCCCGCAGTTCCTGGAGCAGTCCAATAGTTATTGTACCCAAACCAGACGGTAGCCGTAGGTTTTGCAATGACTTCAGGAAACTAAATGAAATTTCACGATTTGATGCGTACCCCATGCCCAGGGTAGATGAGCTGATAGAACGGCTGGGACCGGCCAGATTCCTCAGCACCTTGGATCTCACTCGCGGGTATTGGCAGGTTCCACTTTCCCCACAGGCTAAAGAGAAGACCGCCTTTGTGACACCGGATGGCCTTTTCCAGTATCGAGTCCTACCCTTTGGGGTCCATGGGGCACCGGCAACATTTCAACGCCTGATGGATCAAGTTCTCCGACCCCATCAGGAATATGCGGCCGCATACCTCGATGACATTGTGGTCCATAGTGCCAACTGGAAGGTCCATCTGGCCAGGCTGGAGGCCGTACTGGGGGCCCTCCGGGAGGCTGGACTGACGGCCAACGCAACCAAATGTCGCTTGGGGTTAGAGGAGGCGGACTACCTCGGGTACACGGTCGGACGGGGGTGTGTGAAACCCCAACCCACGAAGGTGGAGTCAATCGCAACATGGCCCAAGCCCCTGACCAAGAAGCAGGTGAGAACCTTTCTAGGCCTAGTTGGCTATTACCGGCAATTCATCCCCAATTTTGCATCCATAGCCACGCCCCTGCATGACCTGACTTCAAAGAATCGTCCCAACCGAGTCAGCTGGACAGCAGAAACCGAGGCCGCCTTTGGCACCCTGAGACAGACCCTCTGCAGCGAGCCAGTTCTGGTAACCCCGGCCTTCGACCAGACATTTGTACTACAGACGGATGCTTCCATGGGGGGGATCGGAGCCGTGCTCTCCCAGATACGTGAAGGGGCCGAACACCCGGTCACGTACATCAGCCGTAAGCTAATGAAGCATGAACGGAATTACGCTACGGTAGAGAAAGAATGTTTGGCAGTCAAATGGGCTATGGACAAGCTGCGGTATTATCTACTGGGTAGAGAGTTCGTACTGGTCACCGACCATGCCCCGCTAAAATGGATGGCTGTGAATAAGGATAACAATTCCCGTGTCACTAGGTGGTTTCTAAGCCTACAGAACTTCCGCTTCAAGGTCGAACATCGGTCCGGGAAGCTCCATGGGAATGCTGACGCCCTCTCCAGACGGGGGGAATGCCTATGGTCCGGCGCTCCAGGTGACAGCTTGGAGCTGAGGGGATGGGTATGTGGTGCCCCGAGGCCCTATTGGGGCTCCACAAGAGAGCACGAGAAGCACCAGGGCGGCCGGGCCTCCCGCCACCGGCGACTGCTGGGACAAGTGGTGAGTGGGCATTACCTCCCGTCTGAAATATTAGAAGGTTTCAGGACCAGGGACAGCAAGCTGCAGACCAGGTGAACTTCCAAGGATCAGCACCATGGACAGGGCTGCAGCAGAGTGCAGGTATGTGGAATTTTCCACTCTGCTGCAGCACACCTGAGACTGCTTCAGTGATTGCCTCACAGAGTATATAAGGAGCAGCACAAAGGACTGAGAGGCTGGCTGGGGCTAGGGAGAGAAATTACGCCTGGCTTCTCTCCTCACCTGTTCCTAGGGCGGTAAGCGGCTAGGAGCCAACGCACGCGTAGAACTTGTATGATTGCAACTTTCCACCTTTTTTTATGACTGGGGGAGTGGTCTCCCCACGCTGAAAAGGACAGAGGGCTGGAGGAAAAGTCCTACAAGGCCGAACGGAGCAAGGAGAGGAGACGGACCTGGAGTGGGCTGACCAGGGCCCCATCACACGCTCCTAACCATTGTGCACTTTGTCTCTCCAGGAGGATCGTACTTACCCTGGAGAGGAAGACTGATACCCCGACCGGGAAGAAGTTTCTGTTATTTTTGCTTCCCCTTCCCTTTCCCCCTACAATTAATACAATTAAATGCGTTTTTTGTTAACTGATCCTGAGACTCACTGCACTGGTTCTTATACTGCTGTGGCAACTGCCACCTGGGGTGGTGAGGAAGGCCACAGTGTGTAGACCAATCCATTGTGCCAAATTGAATCAAATGCAAAAAATCAAACAGGCAAAAATTTTGTTTTTATTTTGGTTTTGGTTTTGGTTTTTATACTAATGGACTGCATTACTAATGTGTGTAGGGTGTAAATGTGATCAGTTGTACGGTGTTTAGGAAGAAATCCAATTTGACTTTTACTCAATACATTGTGCTCAGTAAGGAAGTCTATAAGCCTTGTGTTTATTATACTACACAGAACCTTCCCCAGATTACTGTTCACACAAATGCCTCAGTAATTGTTGGGGTCCAATTTGTCTCCACTTTTAAATATAGGGGTAATTAATCCTTGATTCTAGACTTCAGGGAAATAACCCACACTCAGAACCAAATTAAATAGCTTTAAAATTGCATTTTGTAATTTTTGGTTGCTGTATTTTAGCATTTCATTTAAAATGCCACCTGGCCTGCTGGCTTTTACAGATTGGAGCACATGAAGTTTGTAAATCAATTCCTGCACAGTGATTGGGGTGTCTAATGGATTCTGATGATCTTTTATGCTTAACTCAAGTTTATTTACAGATCTTTTTCTGTTCCAGGTGATTTTGATGTGGTATGTTTATATAGGGGTTTTCATCTTTCCATATTTTACCATTTTGGATGGCCAATTCCTCTTGTTTTGTTTGATTTAGTTTTTTTTCAGTTTTCCCAAAATTTGTTGGAATTGATTGACTCCTCAATTATTGTAAGTTGTGCCTGTTTGTGCTGTTCTTTTTTGGTTCTGAGGGTGTTTATAGTGTTTTAATGTCTCAAAGTAAGCAAGGCGTAAATCTGGGTTTTGTTGATCTCTGTGTTTCTGATTAGATAATTAGAACATTTTTTCCTTATTTCTTTGCAGCTGTTGTCAAACCATGTTTCTGCTTTGATCTTTTTAGGGGCATTATACTTTTTCTTTACATTTTATATTAAAGCTGCCTTTTTAAATATGTTGTTTACATTTTTGACTGCCATTTTTAATCCTTCTTTACTTTGAGGGTATGTAGTGACCAGAAAGGTATCTAATGGTGTCTGGATTTCTTGATTGCTTTCTGGTATTCTCTCTCTCTCTCTCTCTCTCTCTCTCTCTCTCTCTCTCTCTCTCTCTCTCTCTCTCTTCTCTCTCTCTCTCTCTCTCTCTCTCTCTCTCTCTCTCTCTCTCTCTCTCTCTCTCTCTCTCTCTCTTCTCTCCTCTCTCTCTCTCTCTCTCTCTCTCTCTCTCTCTCGAACGTATTTGTATTATGTCTGAATTTGTTTTTTGTATTTGTTGTTTTTAATGTACCTGCCCAGGGACTACAGTTGAAAATTAGCTATGCTGGCTAAACTGGCACATTTACAGAAATGTTTATTAATGTGCACTGTCCCTGTAAAAATAAACGGAATAAAGTAAAAAAGAATCATATTAAATAAAGTTAACAGAGACCCCACATACCTGTGTTTATATCTTGGATCCAGTAGCGTTGCAACCCAGTATAATGGCTCAGATTCCACGTCGCTGAAAAGTCTGTTCACAGCCTCAAGGAGGGTGCCTTTCATGGTCGTAATTCCCTTGTCGGCCTCGTTTTCTCAAGTGAGAACGCGTTTAAGGACACTGACAATGGGGATGACATCAGATGCAGATGTAGATGAAGAGCTTACCTCTCTTGTCAACTCCTCAAAAGGGGCTAGAGCTGCAACGGTCTTTTCCAGTACCCCACACTGGTTTGCAGTCAATGTGGCTGGCAGGTCGTACTCCGATGTATATGCACACAGGGCCCGTTTCTGTGCAATGAGGCTCTAGATCATGTAATAAGTACTGTTCCACCTCATTCGTACATCTTGTTGCAGATGCTTGGGCAGCATATTCAGCTCCACTTGAATGTCCTGAATACGCAACAAGATGTGTGAATACGCAAGTGGCGAGTGCTTGAAGTGACCCACAATTTTTCTGCCGATAGGCAGTGCATCACTTACACTACGCTGTGATAGCAGTCCCACGTTCACAATAAGTAGCAGGGTATGCGCGAAGCATCCCAAACTGGCAACCCCAAGGCGATCTATTGCTTTTATTACGTTACTGCCATTGCCCTTTAAAATGACATGGACTTTCCTCTTCTCAATTTTCGATGCATTTAACATCTCCTACGTTGCTGTAGCGATGGACTGTCCTGTGTGTGAGGCACGAAGCTGCTTAGCCTGCAGCACTGCTTTTTGCAAAGTAAAGCTTGAGTCTACCCACTGTGCTGTCAGACTTAGTAATGACATTGGACACGTCTGAGCTCCAGATGTCAGTTGTGAAACTAACCATGGCAACATTTTCCAAGCATTTCGAAATGAATTGGCACACTAACTTGTACTTATTTGGGATAGCCGTTTCGGAGAAGAAATGCTGGGTTGGCAACTTGTAGCGAGGCTCCAAATGTTCGCTTAAGTGTCGAAAACCCACATGTTCAACAACAGAAAGGTTCTGGTCATCCAGCACAATGAATTCAGCGATTCTCCATTATCAGCTTTGCTTTATTGTGTCTGGAGGGAGTTTCTTACGCTTCTGAATTGTTTCCAGCAATGTTTGTTGTTGCGGCACACTTTTCTTCTTGGCACTCGTTGCCTGTATAAATTTGGCATACTCCATGATGCTTCTGCAAGTGTTTAATCAAGTTCATGGTGCTGAAGTTTCCAGCGCTACTGCCACCCCTCAAAACACTTACATTGTATAAATTGCACTTGGCGGTTTAACTTTTTTCTTCCTTGGGCTTAAACTAACTCCACACAGCTGACATGATAACAGCGCTGCTGACAAGCCTCACCATGGACTGTATAAAAATACTCACTCATGTTCTAGCCACTGTTCACGTGACACATGCTGCTCATCTGTGTGACTCGTGACACATCTCTCTTTATGGCATGTCGCTCAAAGTTTAGTTAAGCATTTACGTGATAGTTCAGGCTAATGGATCTTATCGGGTTATACTTTTCTTCCCCCCGATATCCGATCCAGTGATTTTGGCCAGTATCGGACCAATACCTATACTGAGCATCCCTAAACACGGGGACATTTTCAGCTTGGAGGAATTGTGTACAGATCCTTGCAACATGGGGCCGTGCATTGTCATGCTGAAACATGAGGTTATGGCGGTGGATGAATGGCACCGCAATGGGCCTCAGGATCTCATCACGATATCTCTGTGCATTCAAATTGCCATGGATAAAATGCACTTGAGTTCTCTGCCCATAGGATATTCCTGCCCATACCAACACCCCACCACCACCATGGGCCACTCTGTTCACAATGTTGACATCAGCAAACCGCTCACCCACCCAACGCCATACACGCCTGCCATCTGCTCTATACAGCTGAAACCATGATTCATCAGTGAAGAGGACCGTTCTCCAGCATGCCACTGGCTATCAAAGGTGAGCTCTTGCCCACTCATGTTGATTGTGACACCAAACTGCAGACAAAGCAAGACCCCGGTGAGGACGTCAAGCACGCAGATGAGCTTTCCTGAGGCGATTTCTGACAATTTGTGCAGAAATTCTATGGTTGTGTAAACAAACTGTTTCATCAGCTGTCTGTGTGGCTGGCCTCAGATGATCCCACAGGTGAAGAAGTTGGATGTGGTGGTCCTGGGCTGTTGTGGTTACACGTGGTCTGTGGTTGTGAGGCCTGTTGGACGAACTTCCAAAATCTCTGAAATGACCTCTGGAGGCGGCTTATGGTGAAGAAATGAACACCCATTACTCTGGCAACAGTTTGACAGGACATTCCTGCAGTCAGCATGCCAATTGGATGATCTTTTAACTCTTGAGGCATCTGCGACATAGTGTTAAATTTTAGGGTGGCCTTTTATTGACCCCATCATAAGGAACACCTGTGCAGTGACCATGGCTTTCAATCAGCATCTTGATATGCCACACCTGTCATTCATTCATATTTTATTGCGCCAAACCAATATCCAGTGTGATGCAATGTAATTTGCTTCATCACAGGTGGACTTAAGGGACAGTTATTTAGGATGTGGTCCATATCCTGGGTTTCTGCACCACATAAGCATCTCCCATGTTCATTCCATCCCCATCTAATGCTGGAGATGGATTATCTTGACAAAGGAGAAATGCTAGCTAACAGTGATATAAACAAAATTGTGGGCATAATTTGAGAGAATTAAGATCTTTGTGTGCATAGAACAAATCTTTGAGATGTTATTTAAACGCATTAAAAATGGATGTTCGTTTATATTTTTGTTCAGTATAATTTAGGCGTATGTGTTATAGTTTCCTAAAACTAGACCCAACCAACCCTCAACTGATCTTTCCATCCCTTGAGGGTAAGAGAATTTATTTATTTTTATATATAGGTCACGAATCAACTAGAAAACACCTCACAAATTTTTATCCAGGGTGAACGGTTAAACACATGTAGAATGTTTAACTAAACCAGCTGTTGCAGTCTGGACAAAGCACAACCCAATAAATATAAGTCAGAATCACACCAGTAATGTGCTTATCATTAATATTATTTCAGGGGATCCTACCTGTCATGGTTCTGTGTTTCTGTCTCTGTCTTTCCTTGTTGGGCCGCCAGATGGCGGAACTTCACTTTTGTGTTTCAGTTCGATCTCCCTCCCTGTGTTAATTGTATTATTGGTTTTAATTATTCTATCATTGTTCTCACCTGTCTCGTTATTTAATCATCGTCCCCACCTGCCTCTCGTTATCCCTTCTCTCTTGTTTGATTATGTATTGAGTTCACCTGTGTCTTGTTACCCCTGTCTATTTAAGTTCTTTGTCCCCTTGACTCGAGTACTGGTTCCTTGTGTTTGTTGCTGACATATGTATCTGCCCGCTTTTTGTCCTGCTTGCATTTCGTTTGTCTGTGTTCTGCCTGCTTGAGTTCCGTCTGTCTGTGTTCCGCCTGCTTGTGTTCCGTCTGCTTGCGTGCCCTCGTTATGTGTTCCCAGTGTTTTGACTTTTTGAGTTTCTGTGCTTGTGTTTTTGTTAAGTATTTTTGAGTTTTCATTTGTTATTGCCCCTCGTGGCCTTTTGTTTGTTCCTGTTTGTTTTTGTAATAGTAAAGCCTTTGTTTCATTTACCTTTGAGTCTCCTTAAACTCTGCGCTTGGGTCCAACCAGTCAAAACCCTGACACTACCTCTTCTTACAAGTTCCTTGGCGACTGACCAATGTATACATGATACAATGTTGTTTCCCAGTTTGGGTTTGCCTGGCATCTGAATAAGCTAAAGATGACCCAGAGAGACAACTATCAAACAGTTGTGCAAAGAAATTAAATATCTGTCCTACAAAGAGGTGGAATAGGTAGGTAGTTGTAAGGGAAAAATGAGAAATTACTTTTTACATATATTTACTTGCTTTTATATAACCTTAATAAATTATTTAAATTGCTTTTCTTTCTAACCGAGAATTACTGGGAGTGCATAGTCCCTCCCGTGCTTGTTCCTATTTTCCCCAGAAAACTGTCTCTGTATTCCTCCATTGTTTTTAGTCACTGTGACATGATAGCCTTGAAGAAGTCAGAACGTCTAAACAAGTCCATTTCTCAGAAATCCAATGTTTTTAACCAATCAGAGACAAGCTGCAAAACTGCACTACGTGCAGTTTGGGAGACAGGTTTTGGGAAACCTGCTTTCACCTACTTTTAACTGTATAAAATGAATGACTTTTCACATGTTCTGAGAGCTTTCACACAGACATGATGTGGCGCTGTGTAGATTCTCCTAATCGGCCAGATAAAGGTATCTGAACTGAATATTGTGTGTAAGTCGGTTGGACTCTTCTCACCAACCGGGGGAAATTAAGATAATTTCCACCACAGTAATTTGGCATAGTCAGCAGGATCGCTAACTTGATTTCCTTTTTCAGACGCTTGGAACAGGAAAACACTGTGCACAGCCAGAATGTTTGAAATCTTGGAAGTTCAACTCTCCGCAGCCTGTAAGTAAAAGCACCGGAGCAGAAACGAACACCCGAGTCTGGTGGAGGTGATCAATACGCGATCCGAACAAAAAGAAAAGGTGAGAACATAATATTTGTTCTTAGGTTGTGGACCTTGGGGTTGGTGAGCCCTAAACTTAGGTTGTGGACCTTGGGGTTGGTGACCCCTAAACTTAGGTTGTGGACCTTGGGGTTGGTGAGCCTTAAACTTAGGTTGTGGACCTTGGGGTTGGTGACCCCTAAACTTAGGTTGTGGACCTTGGGATTGGTGACCCCTAAACTTCGGTTGTGGACCTTGGGGTTGGTGTCCCTTAAACTTAGGTTGTGGACATTGGGGTTGGTGACCGCTAATCTTAGGTTGTGGACCTTGGGGTTGGTGACCCCTAAACTTAGGTCGTGGACCTTGGGGTTTGTGTCCCCTAAACTTAGGTTGCGGACCTAAGAGTTGGAGTCCCCTAAGCTTTAAGGTTTTAGGTAACTGACGAGTTTTGCTACATACTTTCGAAGAGAAACTATTAGTAGGATTAACCACCAGCTGGGGAATTCAAGGAATTCCAGAAACTAGTTACAGTCACGGACTTTGAAAAAGTACTTTAGAAAAATAAAAATAAAAGAAAAGTCAATTATTCAGTTTCAATTATTTTATAATTATTGTATGCTATAAAATGCAAAGAAGACACGCTTGCAAATAACACATGCTTTTGCTGCTTTCCTTTCTCGCTGAGTAGGGCTACAGTATTGCTGAAGCTGGTTATTGTATGAGTTTGCTTAGTGTATAAAATAATTGAAACCTGTGATAAAACAAAAAAAAAGATTAAAAGAGTATCCTGAAAAAGTTTGAGTAAACATGGGTTCGCACACATCTAAGCATGAGTCGGGTGCAAATCCGGTTGTGGAAGGTCCAGGAAAAATAACGAATGATAAATTTGGACCAGGGGTGTTGTTTCAAATGCCGGAATGGGTTTCGCTGGGATTCCCTGAGAAAGGGAGTTTTTCGGGTACGCAATAGGAAAGGCTGAAAACAGAATTAGAGAAACAGGAAAATAAAACTGAAAAGAGACGTGGTCATAACAGTGGAAGCCAGATTGGAAAGCCTATGGAGAATGGGCATTGGAGACACAGAGGTTGCAGAAGGCTGAGAAAAGGTTCACGCACACATGGACGCACACACACATCCCACACATCCCACAGCTTACCCCCCATGACAGCTAATCCCCCCCCCTTTCAAAACCCTTCCTTTCCAAACCCTTTTCCTTATCCCACAGATAATCCCCCTTAACCAAACTCAGATTGTATTCACAGCACAGCTCCTCCACCCCCATCCCTTTACCCACAACAAGCAATGCACAAAGTTGTCCTTGATTTAGATTGTCCTGAGTGCCTCTGATCCCAAGTTCTATTGCCTGCCTACGACGGACCTGATGCCGGTGCAGAAGCTGCCCCAGGTGCTGTCCAGGCCGAAGTGCCACCAGCCCCAGCACCATCTGATTTATTTCTCTCGTTTACGCCACCGTGCATATCCCCCATGATTACGTTAGAAATCATAGGTGTCCCATATGATTTTTAGTAGACTCAGGGACTGTTTGCTAGGGTTGGGTTGGTTTCCGGTTTTGCCAGTCCGGTCCGGTCCACGAGCTTAAACAGGTTTGATTTTCTGCGAGCCGACTGAACCGGCATTTGTCATTATGAGACGTTCTGGCAAATTAAAAAGTAGCCTACATCAGAAACCTGTGCCGTTGTCATATAGCTTTATTCATTAGTAATAAGCAATATGACAACGTGATTAACATAATATTATGTCTGTTTATAAATGGAGCCACTAGTGTCTGAGTGCAAAAAAAAAGAAGATTGACAGGCCGTGCAAGGCCGAGGCCGGCAACAAGGAGATAAAATTTCAGTTGACCAATCAAATGTGGGTGGGGGGAAGACGATGTGCACAGTGTGTTGTTAACTAGAAAGTTCATGTGTTTTTTGGGGTGACAAAGTTTTTTTTTTGTGTCAAAAAAAACGAAAACTGCGCCAATATGGCAACATTTTGGATTCGAAGCCGACGAAAGAGGTGCCGCTACACTCTCATTCTTGGGCTCTCATTATGTTCTGTCACGCCAATTTTGATCCGGGCTGCTAAAATAATCCGGGTGACGCAATGACATTCTAAAACAGTTGTTATACCCATTGTGCCGTACTTAAAGTTTTGTTGTAGCGTCCATTGCTATGCCGAAGCCTTGCTGCATTCTTTGGCGACATAGATTCTCAGCAATTTCTATGGTTTAATGGGTTATTTTCCAGCCTGAAATGCGATTGTATTAGTAAATGGCTACACATGTCATCTGACTTGCAAATAGTTAGCTATCTCCCTGCATATGAATTAAATGTTTTAACAGAAAATAATAATAAATGCTATTTTATCCACGGAAATGGCTACACAAAAAGGCAAAATAAATGTCATGGTCGCAATCACCGTCATAGACGGAAAGGAAGGAAAGGAAATTTCAGAAGGAAATGTCACTGACAAAAATTTTGAAGTTTCGCTCTCTTTGTAGTGGTTTGGGCTGGAAACGAGCTGTAAGAGCGGAATAAGCCCCCGAAGTGAAGCACAACACTGCCTACAGATCGTAGATGAGATCGCTGTGAGGTTGATTTCCGGCATAGAGGATTTCAGCTGCATGCTCCCATATTCCTGAAAATGCTGCAGCGGTACCTAGCTGCTAGCTAGCTATACGTGCATACTGCGTATGAGTGCTGTGTGCGATGACGATGGCGACCACAACTTTTATTTTGCCTTTTTGTATAGTCATTTCCGTGGATAAAATCACATTTATTATTATTATTTTCTGTTAAAACATTTAATTCATATCCAGGGATATGAATTAAGCCAACTACTTACAAGTTAGATGACATATGTGGCCATTTACTAATATGATCACATTTCAGGCTGGAAAATAACCCACAGAAAGTTGTCTTAGAATCTTTATCGCCAAAGAATGTAGCAAGGCTGGCAGCATCGGCATAGCAACGGACCCTACAACGAAACTTTATGTACTACACAATGGTTTTACAATGTCATTACCTCACCCAAATCATTTTTGCAGCCGACAGTTCCACTCAGGAGCGGCTGAGTCACCTAGTGGTAGAATTCGGTATTACTGGTCCGGTCCGGTATTTGGCTTCATATCAAACCGGTTTGAAAATTTTTACATTGGCCCAACCCTACTGTTTGCTCAGTGATTGCTGTAGAAAAATGGAGGGACCCTCCCCCTAAACTTAGTGGTAGAAGCATAACTACACAATGCGGGTGGTGGACAAACAAAAGAAAAATTTACTGTTCCATTAGCAGTTAGGATTAATGACGATATGGGAGAAATGAATCTCAAACATTTGTTCCTGTTATCTGAGTGCTGTCCTGTAAATCTGTTGGGGAGAGATTTAATGTGTAGATTGGGGATTCAAATCGATTGTATTAATGAGGGATTATCTGTTTCGCATGCTGAACGTTTTACTGATTCATTCACTGATCAAGGAAAAACAATTTATACATGTATTTTTAACAATGAAAAATACAACAAAGAGTTGGTTGATTTTGCAGAAGACAAATGTGGGGATTCAGATGGGGATATAATACATGAGGGAGATCTGCATGTCACAGCCAGAGTTAGCACAGAAAGAGATAAGGATTGGGAGAGGTGTTGGTTTTTTTCGGGAACAGAAAGGGATGAGATGAAAGGTTGCACTTTTTATGTGGGAAAAGAATTTGCTGCAATGTCGGTTGAGAATAATCCAACGCTTCGAGAATTCTATTGTGTGACTGGTTGTGCGCCTCATGTTTCGCTATGCAAAGCCTTCTATAAAAAATGGAACGACATAGGGCCATGGGTTCAGGTGTGCAACCAAGTTCCTGATTGGGTTCAAACTTCAGAAGGGAATTATTATTCCCCCTCCATGTCCGTCACTGCATACGCCTTCTCGTTTTGGCAGCCTTGCAAGAGGGGGATGTACTTCAAACCCCACAGGGCTCCTAAGCCCTCCCTCCTGCTAGTGCAGAGCTCAGACCCACGCCTCGCTCCCGTTCCACCTACTTTGGACCACTTCCAAATATGATGTTGGATTAATGAAGGGCGCCACCCCATTGGTGGTTACCCCGAAATCCTCATAACGGCCTTGCAAGCAGCAATATACTCTGCGCCCTGAGGCAGTACAAGGCATAGCCCCTGCATTCCAATCATTGTTAGATAAGGGCATTATTGTACCCCGTCCTGATTCATCTTGTAATACTCCAATCTTACCAGTCAAGAAACCGGACGGAACTTGGCGTTTTGTCCAAGATTTGCTTGCTGTTAATGACGCTGTGCATCACCGTTCACCTGTTGTGCCGAACCCTGTTACTATTCTATCGCAGGTCCCGGGCAACTACTCATTTTGCTGTGATTGACTTAGCGGATGCATTCTTTAGTATACCTGTCGACACATTCACAGAGCTGGTTTGCTTTTACTTATGAAAGGAAATGTTACACATGGTCTCGCATGCCACAGGGCTATACTGAGTCACCTGCTGTATTTGCTGCTGCATTGAAAGAAAATTTATACGGATTTGTTTTTCCAGGGCCCAGCACTCTCATTCAATATGTTGATGATCTGCTTGTATGCTCACCGGATGCAGATTCCTGCTTAAATGATTCAGTTGCGCTACTTCAGTATTAAGCCGCCCAAGGTTATAAATGCAGTTTAAAGAAGCTGCAGCTGGTACAGTATTTAGCCACACTATTTCTCCTGAAGGCCGCTCATTGGGTGCAGACCGAGTGGCAGCTATTTTAACAATTCCTAAGCCAATCACTAAGAAACAAGTTACAAGTCTTTCCTAGGAATGACGGGCTACTGCAGACAGTGGATACCTGATTATGCGCATAGTTCAACCCCTGCAAGACATAGCTCATGGCCATGTTTTAACATCACGACAAAGTGCAATGGACAGAGGAAGCCCTTAAAAGTTTTGAACAACTTAAAATGCAGCTGTCTTCTGTTCCCTCTTTAGGCCTACCTGACATGTCCAAGCCTTTCTCTCTCGCAGTCGATGAGAAGAACAACTATATGACTGTGGTCCTTCTACAAGAACATGGAGGGAAACAAAGGCCTGTAGAATACTACTCACAGCAGTTGAGATGCTGTTACCAGGGGACTTCCCCCTTGCCTTAGAGCTGTAGCAGCTGATTCCACTGCAGTTCTGGCAAGCTCTGCCTTGGTGGCCTACCGCCAACTCACTGTTTGGGTTACTCATGCGGTGGCTGAAATTTTGCTGAAACAAAAGACAACGCATTTGTCTCCTGCGCGCATGCTTCACTACCAACATGTGTTGCTGTCCTTACCTAATGTGACCATTAAACGGTGTTCTGGTCTTAACCCCACTACTCTTTTCCCTAAACAGGATGACGGGGATCCTCATGATTGTGTGGCTGCTGTAGATCACGTTTATGCCACGCCCAGACTTGCAGGCCCAGCCGCTGGTAAACTCTGACCTCATTTTTTTTTTGTAGATGGCTCGGCTAAACGAAACCCGAGCACAGTCGAACCACAGGTTGGTTACGCTATCGTCACACCTCACGAGTGCGCAGAATCAGCACGTCTGCCTTCACACCTCTCTGCCCAGGCTGCAGAGCTGTTTGCCCTGACACGAGCCTGTATCCTGGCCGAAGGTAAAACTGTCACCATTTACACTGACAGCCGCTATGCATTCAGCATAGTGGATGACTTTGGAGCTCTCTGGAAACACAGGGGTTGCCTCACCTCCACAGGTAAAGCTATTCGACATGCCACATTGGTCAGTAATTTGTTATCCTGCTCCTGAAACAGATAGCAGCTTGCAAATATGCGGCCCACACAGTTGGCGATGACCCCATCATCCAAGGAAACAACTATGCAGATGCGGCTGCTAAATCTGTTGCAGGCAGTTCTACTGCCCTCATCATGCAAATGCTCGCGCAACCTCCCAATTCAGCGCCATTGAATGCCAGGCGCAAGCGACTCCAGCTGAAAAATGATCCTGGTCGAGCTCAGGTAACAAGTCAGACGGCATTTGGCTAAGGCCATCTGGTAAACCATGTTTACCTAAACTTTTCTTCCCCTATTTTGCTAAGTTAACCCATGGTAAAGACCATGTCAAAAACGGGGATGATATCGCAAATGAACTAACACTGGGACACACAAGGGTTTTCAAATTATGCCTCAAACTTTTGTAAGAAATGTGTTACATGTGCACAGTACAACGGGCCAAGCGATATTGAAATCCAACCACCCTACACGACTGAACCATTCAAACATTTAATGATGGATTTCATTGAACTAACACCTAACGAAGGGAAAAAGTACTGTCTGGTGATAATTGACATGTTTTCAAAGTGGACTGAAGTTTTTCCCACAGGCAAAGCAGATGTGTCGGCAGTGGCTAAAGCACTAATCACTGAGATTATTCCTAGGTGGGGAATACCAAAGAAGATATCCTCAGACAATGGATCACATTTCATGAACAATGCAAACCACGCTTTCTGTTTATCTAGGATTTGACCTGAGAAACCACTGCGCCTATCACCCCCAGAGAGGTGGGGCAGTGGAAAGAGCAAACAGCACATTGAAAAACAAATTGTCTAAGATTATGTCCGAAACAGGTCTAGGATGGGTAAAAGCCTTACCCCTGGCACTATTGGCCTGTGACGACCTGGCCTTAGCTGCCCCAGCGCCGCACTTACTCACGCCCATTTAGACTGATTACCTCCCTGGTTTCCGCTGTTACATGGTCTAGCCCATAAAAATATGGTGACAAAGTCAAAAATGGTGTAGGACTGTAAGTTGGAAAAATGGTTGGTCCGCAGCTGTAGCTCCGAATCCCTGTGTTAAGCAACGCAAAGTTTGAGGTAGTAATCATCCCTCATCTAATGCGGTTTGAACTGCGGGATCTCCTGGCGCAATGTGATTTCAACTCGCCGTGATCTTGAGGTGGTTTTTTTCATGCAAAAACAAGGAAGTAGGTTGCTGACGCGTGACCGGCGAAATCCAAATCCCAGAGTGGATTATGATTTGCCGACTGGCAAACTGTGACTCACTGAACGTGATTAGAAAGAGTGGAATCGACGGTGCTGTAAGTAACAAAAGTATTAATTTGTTGTTGTTTTTCGGAACTCTGTTCGGGATTATTCAAGGTTGAACTGAATGGATCTGGACTGAATTGGATGGTGTGTGCATTGCGTGTTTGTCGCTTTGGATAACCCAGAACGGATTATTTTTGTTTGGATGTATTTATATTTTTTTCAATGTATTTCTTCTTTGCGTTTAAAGTTTATGGTGTTGTGTGTGGTTTTTTTCTGTGGATGTGGGTTTTTGCATTGTGGATGTGGGTTTTTGCACTGTTACTAATATTGAAAATCAATGCAATGTTATAGGGTGTATGGCATTAATATAACATTTTCCATGCATCCTTTGTGGGTTTCACTTGACTGAAGCTGATCTGATATGTCAGGAGAGAGACCTGACTGGCACCCCAATTTTTTAATTCAAACTGTCACAGCCTGCACGGTTCAACTAATCTTTCACCATTTGAAATTCTTACAGGGAGACCCATGGAGATCGAGATCAACACTTTTGATGAGTTGAGCCAGCAAATGTTAAGCCGCATTTCCACCGCAGGAACTTTACCCCGGAACTAGGAACCTTTTGAGGAACTCCGT
The DNA here is from genome assembly GCF_018555375.3 of Anguilla rostrata. Classification (NCBI taxonomy): domain Eukaryota; kingdom Metazoa; phylum Chordata; class Actinopteri; order Anguilliformes; family Anguillidae; genus Anguilla; species Anguilla rostrata. The sequence goes on from NC_057944.1 coordinate 175,919, forward strand.
GCATTTCCACCGCAGGAACTAGGGTCTAAATTTAGTTCCGGGGGCTTTATTTTACCCCCAAAAAAGTTCCTGCTTGGGGGGTAGTACTTTCCAAAAGTACCGGAACCTTTGGGGTGGGGCGCAAGCGCTGAAAATTTCTGATTGGTCGACTACTTGCATTGTTATTTGCTTTATTTCACCGCCATGTTTAAAAATCATGTTGAAAATAAATCGCAAACCGATTTATTTTCATAATAACTTCAAATCAAACTTGTATGTTATGCAGTGCAGTAGCCTAGTTTTGGTTATAGCCTGCCAACGTCTTGGAATTATAACGTGTGCTCTTCTGTTCTTTTCTTGCTTTAGTATTCGTTTTATAAAATGCTAAGCATTCGTGCTGGGACAGCATATTACGTACCAAAACATTCAAACGGATTAATTCGGTTGCTGAATATTTTCTTCCGGATTTTCTTTGTTAGCCCGTTGTAATTGACTCAAAACATTTGATACAGTTATGTGAGGTATGCGGTAGTTCTGCGTAATTCACATTGGTGATACAGTAAAAGCAAATTGGAAATCACCTTCCGCACTTTTTCGTCTAAACAAGTCCGTTTCTCAGAAATCCAATGTTTTTAACCAATCAGAGTCGAGCTGCAAAACTGCACTACGTGCAGTTTGAGACAGACAGGTTTTGGGAAAATTCTAAAACCCGCCTTTCACCTGCTTTTACTGTATAAAATTAATGACTTTTCACCTGTTCTGAGAGCTTTCATACAGACGTGTTGTGGCGCTGTGCAGAGTCTCCTATTTGGCCGAAGAAAGGTATCTGAACTGAATATTGTGTGTAAGTCTGTTGGACTCTGCTCACCGACTGGATGAAATTAAGGTAATTTCCACCACAATAGTCTTTTTGCTAAAATAATGTGAGCACTCAAAACCATATCTGACAGTTAACATTTCAAACACAGGAATTGCCAGCAAACTAGAACAGTGACTTGCGATAAATTACCATTGCTCTTATTTTAACGGGAAAGGAGAGGAAAATACATTTTAGAGACAAGCTGTAAATTGGGACATTTGTGTGTACTTGAGTGAAATATGAGAAACATGTATAAATGTAATTCAACAAATTTTGTGGTTATTCCATGAAACTTCACAATGGTCAGAAAGTTTAAAGCAGTCTGGCATTATCCATGTTAGTTTCACTTGGGGAACAGAAGTTTGCTTGTAATGTTTCTTGTCAATGTTTGCATATTTTTTTACTCATTTGTCTGTGCTTATGTGTTATGCACGTTCTTTTATGTTCCTTAAACCATCAACCTGCCCAGAAACTACAGATGAAAATTAGCCTGTATGGCTAAATCTGGCACATTTACATGGTAAAAGTTTTCATGTTTATTAATGTGCACTGTCCCTTTTTAAAATAAAATAAATCTTAAACCTTAAATGTAATGCACCATAAATGTAACACGGTCACTAACATCTTGTATGCTGCTGCTGCAATCGCTATTTGAAGGTCCTATACCACATGATTAATGGAAAATACACAGCCACCTGGTCACATGCATTCAATTATATGCACACATCAGATGGGACTGTATAGTAGGCCATTGCTTTTGCTATTTGGTTTTGTGTTTGTTTTTAATGCATAAATAGACTGTAAAGATAAATACAGAAATACTTCCATTATTGTTGTAAACAATGTACTTACCCGTGAATGAAGTTATGTTCATTGTTTTACAGCACTGCAAAGTCATGCATTTATCTCATTGACAACAGCTCATTTCATTTTGACCAAGGTAGGTATAACCTAATCGTGGTCAAAATTGAATGGGCTGTTGCCAATGAGATAAATGCATGTCTTTGCAATGCTGTAAAACAATGAACATAACTTCAGAATTTTAATAGAGATAAATTGTCGGAATTATTGAACTTTTTTTGAGGCATCTTTGAGAGTGTCCTGAGCAAAAGAGAGACGTTAGCAATAATAAAGCAAGGGGTACATAAAATCTGACACAAATGAACCTAGTTTGTCTTGTCTTCAGTTTTGTATTCTGTATATTTGTATTGTGTTCAACTGGCATTTAAATTAGCGGAGGAAGGCACCCGAGGGTCCAGTAAGGGGGCCTTTAAATACAGAGCTTGTAGTGCCACATAGCTTTTGCAGTATCACAGATTAACAAAAGCCGAATTGATGTAGATTAATTGACCACAGTATTGTAAATGGTAGGCTACTACACATGAATTAACCTTACCTTTGGAATTAATTGCGACAAGAATAACCTTTAAAATGTGTTTTACTATCTTATCTCCCTGCCCCCCCAAGCCCTTAGATGAATAATCCTGTGGTACCTGTGCATACATATAGGCCCAATGCAGCAGTGTCCCTCCGGTTCAGGTGCAGCCCATCACGCTTTTTCAAGAATTGACTGTGAAATAGGGCACAAAATCTACCAAATCACAAACAAATTTTACGGAATATGCATGTAATGTAATAAGGAATAGGCAGATAGACCTTTCAACACCAAAAATTTCAGGGGGGCCATGGTCGGTAAAATAAAATCCAGGCTAATGATTTATACCATTTTATTATTATGAGTGCTAGAGTAAAAAATACATTACAGTCTAAGCAATGCAGAGCTTTGCTGTACAGTATATTGGCAACATTTCAATCTTCAAGCATCTTCAACAGCCACAGACATAATTTACCATAGAAAATATGACAGAAAATGCTTGGACTAAAATACATTATTTAGTCTTGCATAAGGGATAACAAAACTCAGTACTGCTGAGAAGAAATGTGCCAGCAGGTGCAGGGAGGGGCAAAGCACGGTTCCTTTCTGTCAGTCATTGGCAGTCTTCTGCGATTCCTTGGATGAGGGAGGGTTGCCAGCACTGTAGTTAGTGCCATACTTGTGTTGCAGGGACTGGGCCACGTATTTCCAGTACTCGCTGCGTATGGGGTCCATCTCTCCAGCCAGGACATCACAAAGCTGAGCAAAACATAACAGCCTATTACGCCACTCATTTGTATTCATCATTACATTACATTACATTACATTACAGGCATTTAGCAGACGCTCTTATCCAGAGCAACGTACAACAAGTGCATTAGTTCAAGGTGCAGAAGTGCAAAAGAAACACACTAGAGTGAAGTAAAGATTGTAGTGCCAGAAGTGACCACATAGAGCACTCTGCACTCTGCTCCTGCCAAATGGCTGAAGCTAAGCAGGTGTGGGCTTGGTTAGTACTTGGATGGGAGACCACCAGGGAATACGGAGTTGCTGCTGGAAGTGGTGTTGGTGGGCCAGCAGGGGGAAATCTTCCCTCTGGTACAAATAAACCCCAATGCCCCAGTGCAGTGACGGGAACACTGTGCTGTAGGAGATGCCGTCTTTCGGATGAGACGTTAAAGCGAGGTCCTGACTCAATGTGGTCATTAAAGATCCCATGACACTTATCGCTAAGAGTAGGGGGTTCCCCGGTGTCCTAGTCAAATCCCAGATCTGGCTTTCGCAAACTTGCCACTAAAATCATCCCCAGATTTAATTGGCTAAATAAATGTCTCTCTCCCTCTCCACCTTCGCTAATGTGTGGTGAGCGTTCTGGCGCAAAATGGCTGCCGTGCATCACCCGGGTGGGTGCTACACATTGGTGGTGGGTGAGGTGAGTTCCCCTTCACTGTAAAGCACTTTCAGCATCTGGAAAAGTGCTATATAAATGTAATTATTATTATTATTATTATTATTAATAATAATAATAATAATAATAATAATAATGATAATAGATCAGGACTCCAACCCTGTAGGGTAACCTGTTCAGCAAACAAACAAACAATCCTGCCAAGTACAAACTAGCACTGAAATCACATTTGCCTAATCAGAATCAGACAAAAACAATCCTGCCAAATAAAAACTAACGTGATCGCATTAGCCTAACTAGGTACATTGAGCTAAACTATAGGCTAGGGAGGGGTGGGGAGAGGTGCCGCCTGAAGAGGACTGTGTGTAAAATGGAAAATAACTGTAATTGATGAAAGAGTGGCATGATCAAATATACCCACAGAAACGAGATCTGAAATTAATGTTAACATGTTTTTTTCAATTAAACCAGATACTTAAAAAATCTGTCACATATGAGGAACAGGTTACAACAAATATTTTTGTGCCCAAGTACTTGCAAGAGGGAGACTGTGGAGATTATTTAAAGAGAATTTGAGAATATCCTGTTAAATGTAGCAGAAATAGTTTGGGTGTTGAACCGAGAAGCAGTTCAAACAGCGAGTTGCCAGCCCACAGCAGAACATAAGCAGCCAAACAGACTGTTGTGTGGAACTCACTGCATTATGAGGATGGAATCAGGGAGGACGACTGCACCAGTATAACAAATTTTAGCATTAAGTGGCATAACCAGCCTATCGTCATAAGCAGACTTCCAACACTTGAGACTTTCTCCTTCCCTCAAAGCATACAAACTCTGGTAAAGAATTCACGGAATGCAACTATGCCGAATACGGAGTTTGTGTCACTATTGTCGCGTCTGCCATCCATTTAACAAGCACCCCGTCACTGCAGTTTCATTTGCAAATATAGCCCCCATGCATGACACATTGAACAACAGCATCCATCTCAGAGTTCATAAAAATATTCTTTCACCACTAAACATTTCTATTCCCAACAATATACCTAAGATATGCAAATACAGCAATGAAAACACTGCTCACTGAATAATGAAATAAACAAAGACCCTAACAAAGACTATTTTTTCTAAAATTATACCATGTCATTCTGCTGTCAATATCTGGGACTGAATATGAAATAAATATGCAACCTTACCATTGGTTTTAAGTGTAGAGATATCCCTTTCGAGACTGAGTGGTCATATATTTTCCTGGACAATCTATTTGTGACAAAACATGTTTACGGTGTTGTCGCCCTTTTTAGTACAATCTGGCTTAATTGACAATTAATTTATCAAGTATAATAGTATAAGCTTTCTAACGATATCAAATTTTACTTTTGGAATAGCGTATTATAGCCCAACGTAACAGATGAGACAAAAATTGTCTACTTAAATAAAGAAACATACCAGGAGAGACAGCAAGCAACCAAACGAACTAAGTTAAAATAGGAGTTAAATAGGGCACAACACTCAGCACAGTTGTGCCGCAAATGAAGACCGCTCTTCCCAGCTCTGCCCGAGGATCCTGTTCAGGAACCCAAAAGCACCCTACAAAACCAGGAAAGGTAGGCACCAGGGCCTGACAAATCTCTGCCACAAGATAGTAGGATCAGAATTTGGCATAAAAAGCATGAATCCATGCGAAGAATGTTTTCTTTGCACACATATTAGGCCCCTTAATACAAAATGAGCATCATATGAATGCCACATCGTACCTATGCATTGCTGTTGACCATGTACATTCCTTTATGGCCATACTACCCTTTTCAAATGGATACTTCCAACAGGATAATGTCCCATGTGACAATGCCCACATCACCTCAAGCTGGTTCCATGACTATATCGGTGACTTCAGTTTATTCCAATGGCCAGCACAGTCCCAGGATCTCAATCCAATAGAGCAACTTTCCGAATGAGGAGGAACAGAAGGTTCATACCATGAATGTGTGGCTATATCATGCAATTGAATCAGCATGGACCAAAATCCGTAGCAAATATTTCTATCACTTTGTTAAACGCATGACAAAGAATTCAGGCTGTTCTGGAGTCCCAATACCAGATACGTATACTAATAAAGAGGTGGGTGAGCGAGTATGTGGCATGCTGGGTTATGATTAAAAAGTTGACTTATAGAAAGTGTTACATTATAGCAATTGTATGAAAAATATTGATCTTAAGGTAACTTGATGAATATATTTCTGAAAATTTACTTTTAATAGCCTATATGCTGTTTCACCCCATACCACGTCTCTGTTGTAATGTAAGCTAGAGGAGGTAGACAGCGGTGGTATAAATCAAGTGCTTTAGTGGACTAAAGGACCTCTAGGCCCACATGGTCAGTCTAGGTATGGATTCCCTGACCCTAACTTATGATTGACTAGTAGAATCTTTACATATTGTGATTAAATGAATCTCATTGGCTGAAACAACAGTTCTTTGTCTCTGAAAACTAAACTTGGACTTTATATTTTTGAACTGTACTTGTACAAAACTGTCATTTGTTATCTGTATCTTCAACACTATCATCTTTGTTAAGAAATGCCTACAAGCAGCAGAAATGATGTCACTTGTAAGAGTAATTTTCTGATTAACAGTATGTGTGTTAACAGATAGAGTCACGTGATTAAATATATCCTTTATTATTCTCTTAATTATTGTTATACCATATATCCAAATGTAAGTGATTCGAAATATACTCTTTATAGCAAATAGTTTCAAATCAAGTGTTTAGACCTTTGCATAGTCTGTTCTGAGTTCTGGAAAGTGAGAAGACACTGTCTGAGAACTGGTCAGTAAACAAAAAGATAAACGATCAAGGCCTAAGTGTGAAAAACAGACTGTCCCATTCTCCACATATTCGGAGGACTGGCGGATGACACCGCATCCTGGAGGATTTTATTGTACGGTCAATCTTATCGGGAGAGAAAATAAAGCTGGGAAGACCAAGGTTGTCAGACCGGGTGTCCACTGCTAAGGAGGGTAAGGATTAATTAGGGCAGGGGGCAGCTGTTTATGTGAAAAGGAGAAACACGCCTCCTGTGCCTAGTGAAAAGTTACTGAGATTGTGGATATAAGGAATGGCCTATTCATCTGAAACTTCAGAGAGTTTTGTGAGTGCTCTCTCATTCTTTCTTCTCCTTGCAAGTGGAATAAAAGTCCTATTGATCTTTGAAAGTGCTGTGATTCTGTGTTATTGGGGAAGGATCTCACCTCTGGTGATGTGGGGATGGGAAACGGTAATTTCCCTGACATTTCTTGGCGTAGTCGGCAGGATCGCTAACTTGGTTTTTCCCTACAGAGTAACCCTAAAGGCTGTGACGCGGAAAAGACAGTGTACACTGCCTAGGGTTATAATCCCTTGAACCGAAAACCCGCCAAGTGAAGGGACTGTAAGCAGTTGCCTGCAGGGAAGGACGATGGTATCCGGTCCGGGTCGGGGAAGCTCATGTGGGGGGTGACCAATACGCGATCCTAAGAACATACCGAGGTGAGACCACAGCACTTCTGTTCAACGGGTAATTCAAGAGGGCGGTATCCCTTGGGAGGACGGTATTCCTCTTTTATGGTTTAACCCTGTATTCAGGACGTTTCAGGACGACCCAGATGGGAAGACCCAGTCTGGGACCAGTTATAGCTTGTCTGACAGAAGGGGCCAACGGGTCCATTAAGTCAGAGACAAAGTCTCAAAGAAACGGGTAATTTAAACCATTGAATATTTCGAACTGAATGCAGCGGTAAGTGCATGAAATAAATATAAGAATTAGTAATAGTGTGGATAAATAATTCTAACGTGCACGAATATATACATTAAGATAAAAATAGGGTACAGACTAATGGTTAAAGGATAAACTTACAGCCATGGGTTAGAATAATTCAAAGGGTTCAAAGGTCCAGGACTTAGAATTTACGGGTCCAATAAAGATCATGCATGACAAATATGGGTCGGCAGCCACGCACCAGTGTGATAGCTGGGAAAAATTAGGATTCCCTAAAAAGGGCAGGTTTACCCCAAATCAGATTGAACTCTTAAAGATTAGATTGCAGGAGCATGAGACTAAATATAAGAGAAATAAACATAAAACATAACATAAACATAAACCCGGCTGGGATGGAGTAGTTTTATGGACAAAAGAAACAACTTTAAGGCAGGAGAAACCGACTAAGGGGGGAGACGGAGATAAGACAGCTGAGAAAAAACCGTCACTTTTAGATTCAGTGTTACCTCCTGCTTCGCATTCCTGCGGCCTTTTGTATCCAAATTCAGCACAACTCGCCAGCATACACCAAACTAACTTGGACCTGGACTGCCCTGCGTGTCCACCGCCCTATCACCCGCCAGCTCCACGGCAACCCTCTGCACCCGGCAGAGGGGTCAGGCAGAAGCAAGTTCCAGCTCCGACCCACGCCGAACCCAACCCCCCACCAGTGGGACAACAACCGGCACAGGTCAAGCACCAGCCCTGGTAAGCTTTATGCGTACTCCTGCCTCCTCCCCAGATTCCAGCGTCGCAGACCCGGTCAGGGGGGGCCCCAGCAGCCATGAGCCCCCGTCCATTCCGCCCAGCAGCCCGTTGCGCACCAGAAGCACCACCCAGTACAGCATACCTGGAGGGAAGGCTGAGCCACAGCTACCTATGCTGGAGTGCCCGAACCCCCAAGCAGGACAGCAGGGACAGCAACAACAGCAGCAGAGGGGTCGCGGTCGAGGACGTAAACTCGGCCGAGGTCAAGGGACTGGACAAAGGCCCCAGCCTATGGTGGGTCCCGACGTCTGCTACAACTGTGGACAACAAGGGCATTGGATTCGTAATTGCCCACATCCCAAGACCAACCAAGCTACCGGGGGCTGGGACACGGCCCCACCAGGGAATGTGACTTTCCAAAACCCTGGAGGCCAGGGACAATGAAGGTGGGCGCGGGAGGAGGACATGCATGCTGAAGGTGGTGAGTCCGCGGTTTTTCTATATCGAACGGCCTCTAATTCTGTAATAATCTGGCCATTACAAGTCAATGGGCGAGCATTAGACTTTATTGTAGATACGGGGGCTGGTCATTCTGTAATAACAACAAAATCTTGGGGATCACAGCCCCCACCTATTAGCGGAAAAACCATGGTCAGCCAGGATGCGGGAGGAGATACTGCTAGAGAAATGTTTACAGTCCCTTTAGTGGTGCAGGACATGCAAGCAAACTCCGCTATCCTTTTTAAACATGCATTTTTATTCTCCCCTGTGTGTCCGGTGAATCTGCTTGGTAGAGATTTAATGTGCAAATTAGGAATGGTTGTAGAATGTACATATGAAGGTCTAAAAGTTGAAATTGGGAATGCAGCAAAACTTGATACGTACTGCTATGCCTGGTATCTAGACAGATGCCCAGTTGCAGCCAAAGCCGTGCAAATGGCCAGGGATAAGTGGGCAGGCAGAGGGGACAGGATGACAGAATTACAACTGCATGCACACCTCAGTCGGGGTAGATACTGGGGTTATGAAAAAACCCTGGTACGGTGAAACTAAACTGTATTCGTTTTTGTTAGGACATGATTTTTGCACATTGTCTGTACAATTGAGCTCATCATAACAACAATTCTACACTATTTTGGGAAGTGCACCCCATGTGTCTCTGTGCAAAGCCTCAAAAAAAAAAAAAAAAAAAAAAATGGGAGGACATAGGACCGTGGGTACAATTATGTTTGGATGCTAAGGACTGGGAAGAGAGAGAACACTCAACATATTCTCCCTCTCTGCGTGTCACTGCGCACCAGTTTCCCAACACACTGACTGGGACCCGCAGCATTCACGAAATGCCACGGGACACCCACACCTACCTACGTGTGTGACGGCTGCTGGAGAAAAGGTCCGCAAGTCGCAAATCTTGAAATCGCGCTAGGAGGCAAAAAAGGTTTTTTAATTTTTTTTTACTGTTTTCCTTTTTTTCATATTACGAAAGTTAAAGTGTTGAAGAAGTCACTCAATAGAATAAACAACATTTTTAGGGTCACTAAATAGTTATAATTTGTCAGCAAATTCGGCTTGTTTTAGTGATTCTTACACCCGGGTTTTGGAGGCGTGATGGGGGTGCAGTTTAATTAGCATGTTTGATTTCGTTGGCTATTGTCACTTTGTTTTGGTCAAGCCACCGCCCATAAATAAAGCCGTGTGGTAGTAGCCTATGTTTGTTTACTGTGTGAGGTTGCTAAAATGGCGGACGCTCAATCAGTAGGTGAGAGTATAAGCTTTCTAATGATGTATAACGTCTAATTTTGCTTTTGGAATAGCGTTTTATAGGTTAGGGTAACCGAACATTTTCTTACCATGGCATTCGCTCTATATGGTAGCATTAAAAGACGTTGCACCTAACGAAACGTTGTCAACGATATTTTGTAATTCCTTGGAAAATACCATTATTATTGAGGACTTCTGGGCATAGCTAAGCCATGTGTTTGCTGATAGACCTATCTGACATCGTTTTCTGGAGCAAAACAGAAGCAGATATAACTGCCATTGATTTACTGTCTCTGTCTCCATCTACTGAACATAAGCCGCGTTTCCACCAAAATTACCCGAAACTTTCAGTCCCAGGAACTACTTTACCAGGAACTAAAAGGTTCCTTCAGCCAATGGTTGTCTGCGTTTCCACCGGGGTCTAAAGTCCCGTGAAGATTAGGCAAATTAGCCCACTGACGTATGAAAAAGCGACGTTGTCGTCGGTTCATCTGTCATATGATTTCTTCTGTAACCCCATACTACCACCGTAGTAGCCTACATTATTTTCTAATAACCGGGACAGCCCGGAGGGGTTTATTTCACTTATATACAACGGGTTACCAACAATGACTATATATGGTTACTTTTGTATTTATTGATTTTCATATATTCTCTCAAACACATTCATTATGTTTTTATGCGAACATTCGCTTTCATGTCTTGACATCCGAAGCGACAGAATGCATTCACATTTATATGTATAACTGGCAACAACAGCAGAAAACATGCACACGTTGTAAACAATTTGCTGTTTGATTACTTTCTCGTCGTCAATTCCATATAGGCTAATGGCAAAATGACAAGAATAGAACGAAAACTCGGACTTGCGTGAAAATGTAAATTAGTAGGGGTACAGCCACCGTTTGCTTTCCTTCAAAGTTACTGCTAGCCGAGCAGCGAAGTGTGCCCTCCAGATGCGAACCATGCACCATAAATTAGTCCATAGTCTTCCTGGTCTTTTCGTGGAATTGAAAAATGGCAGTAAAATTGAGTAAAATTACGGCAGTCTGAAAAAGCTAAAGGGAAGATTACTAGAATTAACCTGTTATTTTACCCGGACAAAAAGTGCGGAAGGTGATTTCCAGTTTGCTTGTACTGTATCACCAATGTTAATTACGCAGAACTACCGCATACCTCACATAACTGTATCAAACGTTTTGAGTCAATTACAACGGGCTAACAAAGAAAATCCGGAAGAAAATATTCAGCAACCGAATTAATCCGTTTGAATGTTTTGGTAGCCTACGTAATATGCTGTCCCAGCACGAATGCTTAGCATTTTATAAAACGAATACTAAAGCAAGAAAAGAACAGAAGAGCACACGTTATAATTCCAAGACGTTGGCAGGCTATAACCAAAACTAGGCTACTGCGCCGCATAACATGAAGTTATTATGAAAATAAATTGGTTTGCCGCTGCATATTTTCAAACATGGCGGGTAATGGCGGAAAATAAATACAACACAAATGCTGCGAGTACTCGACCAATCAGAAATGTTCAGCGCTGCAAGCTCCACCCAAAAGGTTCCTGTACTTTCGGAAAGTACTACCCCCCGAGCAGGAACGTTTTGGGGGGTAAAACAAAGCCCCCAGAACTAAATTTAGACCCTAGTTCCTGCGGTGGAAACGCACTGAGTTCCTCAAAAGGTTCCTAGTTCCGGGGTATAGTTCCTGCGGTGGAAACGCGGCTATAGATAAGATTTCATCATTGCTATGTAAGTATTACTGCTCAAAATATTTCGGTTATTACGTTATTTTAGAAATTGAGTGTCTTTAAATAGGTTAGTGGTATTATGTAATGTGGATATTTCACACTGTAATGTAAGCGTTAGTTAGTAGTGTAATGGTTTTGGTGACGCATACAACAGTGATGAGGAGAGTGTTAAAAACATTGCCAAAACGTGGTGGACGGCTGAAAAATGTTTTTATATCGTCCCATTCCCATACAAGAAAACACAGGAGTGTACAGAGTATAGAAATAGGCTACATACAAGAGTTAATTATTACACATTTAGGTACTGTGGAGCATTGTGTGACTATATGTTTGCATTATGTTTAAATTATATCTATGTTTCATCTTAAACCTTCATTAGGGGCTCATATGCTTTACAATGGACAAAAAGCATTACATTCCTTTTTGGAGAGATTTTGGATTTGTTTCTGGACCCTAGCTATTTTAGACCAGTGTTAATAATTTAGACATTGTGGGTAGATTTGGAGATGCTGGGTACCCTGCTTAGTTTAAATTTCCCCTAAATGGGCAAGAATTTACAGGTACTCTAGTGGGGGAGTGGTTGGGGTGGAGTTAACTAGCTGTTGTTCCCACCCATTATCTCCCTGTGAGAAGTGTGAAAAGTTCAAGATCTTTCAAGGGGATTTTCTCTGCTACTTGATTTTAGGAGTACCAACATTCAAATAAGCATATCTTCTTCAACTATTTTCAGATTTCAATGTATGACACACCATTTGAAAGTTTATAATCTTCACTTTCGTAATGTGTAAAAACTGAAAAATGACCTTGCCCTACTTGCGGACCAAAACACCAGCACCTGTCACATGTGTCAGACTTGAAATTGAGTGAAATTCCCTCTCAATTGTGGGCTATGTCCAAACATGATGTGGTAAATGGTAATGTTAAATGGACTGCATTTATATAGTGCTTTTATCCAAAGCGCTTTACAATTGATGCCTCTCATTCGCCAGAGCAGTTAGGGGTTAGGTGTCTTGCTCAAGGACACTTCGACATGCCCAGGGCGGGGTGACCGGGGTGTGGGGCTCATGACCGGGGCAACTCCACTCCAAGTTACCCCTAAGTCAGATTACAGACCATGCAAACATCGATACCCCTCCGCCCAGAGGCCGAGGAGGGGATTGGCCCTGTGTTTGATGTATTGTTAAAAGTTGGTGTCGTGGTTCCCTGCCCTAATTCTCCATGCAATACCCCAATCCTGCCTGTGAAAAAGCCTGATGGGTCTTGGCGTTTTGTGCAAGATCTGCAAGCTGTAAATAGCACTGTGCAACAGCGTGCCCTGGTTGTACCTGATCCTGCCAAGTCCCGAGCAATGCAACTTATTTTACTGTGATCGATCTTGCAAATGCATTTTTCAGTATACCGGTTGATATCAATTTCCAGTACTGATTTGCTTTCACATTTAAATGGGGCGACATAGCTCAGGAGGTAAGACCGATTGTCTGGCAGTCGGAGGGTTGCCGGTTCAAAAACCTCGCCCTGGGCATGTCGAAGTGTCCTTGAGCAAGACACCTAACCCCTAAACTGCTCTGGTTGTCTCATCAATTGTAAAGCGCTTTGGATAAAAGCGCTATATAAATGCAGTCCATTTACCATTTACCATTTACCAAATGAAAGAGATACACCTGGTCTCGCATGCTGCAAGGCTATGCTGAATCACCAGCTGTATTCTCTGCCGCGCTGCAGGAAAACTTAGAGGGCTGTCCCGGTTATTAGAAAATAATGTAGGCTACTTCGGTGGTAGTATGAGGTTACAGAAGAAATCATAGGACAGATGGACCGACGACAACGTCGCCTTTTCATACGTCAGTGGGCTAATTTGCCTAATCTTCGAGGGACTTTAGACCGCGGTGGAAACGCAGACAACAATAGGCTGAAGGAACCTTTTACTTACTTGAAAAGTAGTTCCTGGGTACTTTTGGTGGAAACGCGGCTAGAGGGATAAGGGATAAGACCGACCTCAACTGACGCACAGAAATCGCTAGTTCTCACGGAGTTTAAAAACTCACCGAGAACCAATACATTTATTCTCACAGAGTTTAAAAACTCAATGAGAACCAACACATCAAGGGGCATGCGCTAGTAACCTCTGCTCCCAACATACCGCACGAGGGCAGGCAAACCGAGGGGTTCAATCCCTTCAGAAGATTGGGCTGCAGTATTGGGGCTGGCCCGGCCCTGCTGTGCCTCATCAGCCTCGTCATTGTCCTGCCAATCCAATTAGCCCACAAGAGATTCTGCAACAACACCCAGCCTTCGGAGCCACGAAGCTGAGGTGACAAACTGCCACAAGAAGTATGCGATTGCAGAGGACGAAGCTTGGCTGACACCAGGAGCTCTGCCACATCATTATGCTACAAACTCCTGGTGGCGTTATGCTAATAGGACAGCAAAACAACACTCTAACTGTTCTTGTTATGTTTGCTCTCACATCCCTCATTCCACAGGGGGAATCCAACATGCCTGGTACAAAATAACAACCGCAAATCCACGTTTCGGGGCCTGGATTCGAGTTGTTTCTGTGAATTGCAGCGATGCATCGCTTCTCTTTTCTTTAGCTTTCAGCAGTCTGTAAAAAGATAGCTCTGATTTCTCGTTGAATGTCCATGGACCACTGGTTCTTTGGTAAGTTGTAAGGATCACTGTCGAGTCCAACTGCCTTTAATTTAAGCAGATAATCGTTTGTTTTACTCCTGGTTTTGCAGTTTCCTATACTAAAGGCAGCCATGTCGCAGGATGTTTTGCCACTCAGTCCCGACTAAGGGGGCGTATTCTGGTGGGAAAGTGACGTCAATGCATACCCTCTATATATAAAAATGTCTTAACTTTGGGGCCATGTTGTTCAGTATACTGTCTTGGACAATCCGTTTGTGAAATATGTGGTCATTTGTTATTGTGACAGTTGAGGCCAAAAGTCTACATACACTGAGGCTAAATATATTTAAACTCCACACATTTCTTCTTATCATACATTGCTTTTGCAATTGCAAGTCAATTACATCTAAGGTAATTTTAAAACAATTGATTAGAAATAGATTTATTTAAGGTTTAATTCACTATATCAGAATTCCATTGCGTCAAAAATTCAGCAAGTTGACTGTCTCTGAACAGTTTGGAAGATTCTAGGAATTTATGCAATTACTTTTTAGAAGCTTCTGATCGGCCAATTTTCAAAATTAGGAGTTCATTGGGAGTTAATTGGCACCTGTGGCTGGGCTGTATTTAAGGTCCTACCTTTAGAGCCACTGCCTTTTAGCCCTTGATACCACAGGAAAATCCAAGCAACTCAGCCAAGACCCCAGAAAAAATTGTGGACCTCCACAAGTCCGGTTTCTCCTTAGGAGCAATTTACAAAAAACTGAAGGTAACACAAGCATCTGTACAAACAATTGTATGCAAATATAAAAATCTTGTGACCACACAGACACTGAATCGTTCAGGAAGGAGGCACAAATTACCTCCCAGGGCTGAAAAAACTCCGAAAGGTTCAACTGAACCCCAAGACAACAACAAAGGAACTGGTGAAGGAGTTGGAGGCATCCAAAGTATATAAGTATACCCAAAGTATATACAACCAAAGTATCTACATTCACCATGAAGAGGATCCTACATCGCCATGGCTTAAATGGCTTAAAGACAAATTAGTGAAAGTATTGGAGTGGCCAGCACAAAGCCCTGACCTGAATCCCATAGAAAATTTGTGAACTGAACTGAAAAAGCATGTCCAAGTAAGGAAGCCCACAAACCTGACTGAGTTACACCAGTTCTGTGAGGAGAAATGGGCAAAAATTCTGTACAGTATTGTGAGAAGCTTGTGGAAGGCTATCCCAAGCGTTTGATTTAAGTTAAGCAATTAAACGCAATTCCACCAAATACTAACAAACTGTATGTAAAAGTTTGACCCACTGAAAATCTGATAAAGTACATAAAATCTTAAATAAATCTGTCTCTTATCTATTATTTTGAAATGACATCCTAATTGACTTAACACATGAAATGTATGGTAACATGAAATGTGTGGAGTTGTGAAAAATTGAGTTTGAATGTCTTTAGCCGAGGTGTATGTAAACATTTGGCCTCAACTGTACCTTCCAAAATAGTTGTGAGTAATACCACATGTTGTTTACAGTGTTTTCGTATTTTCTAGTACAAACCGGCTTGATCAACAAGTAATTGATCCAATAGGTGACAGAATATCCTTTCTAACGATGTACAATATGTCTAATTTTACTTTTGGAATAGCGTTTTATAGCTTAGCGTAAGCAGAAGTTTTGTCTCATTATAGTTCCATTACGCGTTCAGTCTGCGCCAGCAGTTAAAGACCCTGCACCTGGCAAAATTTTATCAATGACTTTCGTAATTTCTTGGAAAATATTATTATGCTTGAGAAATTCTGAGCATGGCTAAGGCATACGTTTCCTGCTATCCCTAACTGATATATTGTTTTCTGGGCCAAGTTAGAACTGGGGAGCGACAGCATTGATTCTGTCTCTGTCTCGACCTACTGAACACAGATAAGATTTCATTGTCCAAATGTAAGTGTTACTGCTGAAAATATTTTGGTTATATACGTTATTTTTTAAATTGAATTTCTTTAAATAGGTCATTGGTATTTTATAATGAGGATATTTCACACTGTAACGTAAGCGTTTGTTTGTAGTGTTGTAGTATTTTTGTGTTTAACGCACCAGATGTGACCTGTACAGTAACATTGCCAAAACAGCTATCCAACATTATTTCAGGGATTCTGACTCTGCCCTGTATGCCTATTGCTCACCTCCAAGGCTTTGAATAGATTCTTCTCTCGGTGGTCACCAGTACACTCCAACATGTCTTCATAGATGTCCACCAGAAAGGCAGTCAGATAGGCTGAGCTATGACACTTCTGGAGCTGCAGCACCTGCTCCAACAGCCCTTGGTAGGAAGACAGCCCATGGTCCTGCAGGATACTTGTGGGGGGAGAGGCAGGGAAGAGTGAGGGTTATAGTTGAGTGTTGGGAAAGGACACAAGAGACCCAAGTGTAAGGTGAGATGAGACCAGTAAAACATTTTTCTTTGGTTATACAATTAGTGGTATTGGGTCACTATAAGAGGAATTGGTTTGATCAGGGTAGCTACAACAGATGAAGGTGATGGCAACTGTCCTTATTGACCTCTCTGCAACTCATCACTGGAATTCTGGTTATGAGGATGTTATATTCTTATTTTCAGTCTTTTGGAATTGGGAGGAGGGAGGCAATAGCATGGTAAAATGGCAAACAAAAAATGACTCCAGCTTCAAAAATGTCTATACAAACATATCAATAATATTAAATAAAAACTTAAATATCCTAAAAATCATTATTACTTTAAATTCTCGTGTACGTTACATATATATTTCATGTTGCAGTTGGAAATACTTTACTTTATTAAATGTCCCTTGCTGTATTTGTTTCAGCATATGGTACTTGAGATTAAGACCAGACACTCATATCCCCTACAGGGGACAAAATGAAATTCCAGGTCCAAGGAGGACAAATATTATTGTGTGATAACTACCATTCTGTCAGGCTAATTGCATTAGTTATTAGATTTGCTAACAATCATTGCAATGTGTAAGGAAAAGTTTAATGGCGCTTGGACCAAAACAGAGCTAGATCCAAAAAATGTTGCACAGATTGCGTACAAATGGCAAGAAAAAGAATGAAAACAGAATATTAAAAAAGCATGTTATTTTCTGCATAATGCAGCAAGAGAATTATGCATAAAGGTCCAGTGTCATATTATTTTTCATCACTTTTATAATAACCCACAAGGTCTACCAAACATGTTGACATGGTTTTTAAGAGGAAAGAATACTGCAGTACATTTGTTTAAAAAATCTAAATACAATGAGTTTCTTGACATTAAAGTTAAATAGGTTGTTTAGGGTGGGAACAGCAACTTTTTCACAAGCTCTGCATTGATTGGCTAACTGGGTATCAAACAATTGTATAAAAATATCCTTAAATAAAAGCTGAGAATGTGCACTTTAACTACATGTGAATTATTTGATTGCAGATCTAATATTGTAGAGTTCAGAGACAAACAAGAAAAACAATTGTCTTTGTCCCAAACATTATGGAGATAACTAAGTTTCATGCCACACTGCACTATCAATGGCAAAACTAGCTGCACTTCTATTTGTAAGAAGTGGGACCTTTAAGAGGACAATGTATGAAAATAAAGAGCTAGAAATCCAAAGGTGTGCAGTTGAAGCATTCCATGGGAAAAACAATTACATTTAAAGAGACATACAGTATAATATTCATGATGAGCATAATTTCCACTTCATTCAGCAGGGTATCTTCATCAAAATTCAAGCAGAATTTAGGCAGTTTACTGGCTTATGTTTCCAAATTTCCTCGTACTTCCTTCAGGCAGTCTTTGAGTATTAAAATGAATAAAACAGAATTTTAGACATGATATCATGCATAGTTTGATCACATTTGCAGACATGGGCATTCACATACTTAACATAAGTGCGAAAGTGTACTTGATGAGCACTTTATCTAGACTTGTGCTAAGGCCACTCCGGTGCACAGAACCACAATGCACCAAGTTGGTGACGTTTATTGTTGACAGCTTCTGTATTTACTGAAGGAAAATGCCACTGAAGAACTGAGGTTCTGTTCCATCCACAAAACAACCTTTGTGTTTTTTTTAGTAGTTTGCAACAGGCAGTAGTTTGCAACAGTTCTGTCAGAACACTAAACTAGAAAAGTTAAGTCTGGTAGCCAAATACTGTATTACATTCAAGCAGGCATTATAACATTATAAAACTTAATTTACCATTTTAAAACAAATAATTTATAACAAAAGGGTGATATCCATTTCCATAAATTCCATAAATAAGTACTGTGGCGTGGATCGGGGCATGCCCCCGCAGTGCCCCTCCCAGCCTTATATACATCAGCTCAAACCTGCCACCAGGCCAGCTGTTCAGGACCCGGGACAGCGCCACGCTATGAAGCCCAGCCACAGGACCCTGGAGAGTGGCAACCTTGAAATTCCCCAACTCCCTCCTTTGCACTCAAAACACCTGAAATGAATGAGGAGACACAGCTGCCGCCACTCCAGGGAACTGGGCTGGGAGCTTAAAAGGAGGCCTTTGTCTCCCTTGAAGAGAGGGTTTTGGGTTTGCAGTGGAGCTTTTAATACCTGTTTGTGATTCTGTTTGCATTTCAGAGTCCGGTGGAGAAGCAGGACCACATCCCTCTTCCAGCTTTGAAGAGGGATTTTCTCAGCTGTCTCCCGGTCATCGTTACCCCAAATATCAGTTACTTTTATTTGATTTAGGCAAGAAACATTAGTTGTTGAGAACGGTTTTGTTTTGTGTATAATTTTTGTTAAATAAAAGGCCCTGTTGGGCTGTTTTTCCCAAACCTCCGGTCTGTGTATTTCTGTGCCGCCCCACCTGCACTGTCATGCCCAGTGTGCTGCCACAGCTTTGTAGTGGCAATCCTTTCCTTACTGTCAACCTGTCAATCAGCTGTGACCCGGCTTTACATGGGCTGGCTCTTGATAGGCGGGTATGGTCGTCTACCCCTCATGACTGCATGGGCTCTCCAACCCTGTCCTAGTAGATATGCAGCCATATACTACTCCTGGCGGGGTCCCCCCCAATACATACTACTGCCACTACCCACTGTCTGCTATATTGCAAATTCCCTAATTGCCGTTTCTACCCTCTTCCCCACGCTGCCGACGGGGCTCTTGCCCCAACCCTGTCACCACCTGCTGTTTCTCATCACTGCCACCTGGCCCCACCCATCACCTGAGCCACATCATACACCTTATAAAACTGTCGGCACCCTGAGCCAACCAGAGGAGGATGGGTTTCCCCCTTGAGCCTGGTTCCTTCCAAGGTTTCTTCCCATCTGCCACAGGGAGTTTTTCCTTGCCACTGTTGCCTTAGGCTTGCTCCTGTGGGGGTTTAGGCCAGGGTTGTCTATAAAGCGTATTGTGACAACTGCTGTAAAATACGCTATACAAATAAAATTTGATTTTGATTTGAGGTGGTGTTGCGAGAGGTCAAGCGCTGGCCCGCCCAATCAGAGGCCACGCTACAGGATGCGCTGGACGACGCTGAGTGGGACAGGTTCCAGTCCACCTCTGATGACGTCAACATGTTTACGGAAGTGGTGACCGGCTTCATTACAATGGTGGTGGATGATGTCATCCCTACGGTGAAAGTTTTCCAAACCGGAAACCGTGGGCTGACAGATCCATCCGCGTTGCTCTGAACGTACGCACCACTGCCTATAATGAGGGACTGGTGTCTGGGGACATGACGGAGTACAAGGCGGTGTCCTACAGGCTGAAGTGAGCAATCAAGAATGCGAACCGTCGCTACAAGGACAGAGTGGAGTCTCAGTTCCAGCAGCGAGACACCCACGCATGTGGCAAGGACTATGAGACATTACAGACCATAAGGGCAGGCGCCCCCCTATGGGGAGTGCTGACACTACTCTGGCAGACGACTCTTTTTATGCACGGTTCGAGGCTAATGAAGAGGATTATGAAGGATTCTTTCCATCCCAACAACGGACTGTTTGAGCTGCTGCGGTCAGGCAAACGCCTATGCAGCCACAGGACCAGCACTGAGAGACTTAGGAGGAGCTTCCTCCCTCAGGCCATCAGTGCTTTTAACTGCACAGCCAGGACAACTGTCCTGGAATAGTTTGACCAACTACCCGTTTACATCTTTTCTGCACATATTTTTCATATTTTTTTGAATACCTCAAGCACATAGGGTAAACGTCCCTATTAAGCCCACCAAATCCGCTTTTCAGACATTTTTAATATATACTGCCCCAATTTAAGTGAGAACATTTTAGTTAAAATGAAAGTCTAATCTCTCATTTGAAGTGTCAATAATTAATTTATACCAATTTCTAATGTTTTTATTGTTTAATTTGTCAAAATATGTCAAATGTCTGGCATGGGCTTAATGGGTACCTAACGTACCCTTTAAGCCCATGGGTGTTCCAAATAAGCCCACTTCATGATTTGTTGATAAATAAATACATATTTAAAAAATCTTAACAATACAAACTTGTTCTAATCAAATCTGTAATCTCTTAGCTCTCAATAGCTATTTTCATTTTGTCTCCACTCCTATCCTATGGCCTGTAAATGGCATTTGAAATAGGCATGACCAGCCTTTTTGCTGTGTTGTCAACATAGAAAAAGCTAAACTTACAACATGTCTTCTTTGGAATGTAGCCAAAAAACTATTTACGAACAAAATCAAAACTACAGTAGAAATTACTCTTCAATACTTCATCTTTCAATGTGTGCTGTCATTTTGTCTGTATCTCTATCCTATGGTGTGCTTTTGGAATTTGAAACTGGCCAGAATTTCTGGTCCAGTCAGCTGGTTGAAAGTGCAGGTGTTTTTTTATGAAGATTTCTGAAGACCGACTGACTGAACAAAAACAATTTCAGGTTCAATACTAATGTTCTAAGGATAGTAAATGAGTCAATTTCAGGATTTACAATTAAACAATAACTTTTCAAATGTTAATCACATTTAGGATAGTAGTTTGAAAACATTGTAAAAACACATTTTAAAACCATTCAGTTCATTGTGGAGTAACGTTAAAACATACAGTTCATTATGAGGAGACATCAGTCATAACATATTGAAGCTCATGTATCATTAGCCTATAACTTAAACAAAATAAACAAGAAAGATGTCAACATTTCTGCAATTTCTACTTTCTCCTAGACTAAATGTAGGCCTATGCTCTTTGAGGTGATTGTATCGTTTTAGTAAGGCTATCATTTGCTCCATGCTCCATCTTAGTAGTGTAACATAACATAGGTTATAGGGTGGTCTAAGCTTTATTTTATTTGTTTGTTTCAATCTTTTGCCCACGTTGTGGTTGTCTTTGTCTTACTCTAACAAGTCGTTCATGGCTTTCATCTTTTTTTTGTAGATTTTCAATGACCTCATGATTGCGCAAATAGAATGGTCCAGGTCCCTACAGCCCTGCTTTGCAGAGGATGAACTTGCGTTTCCATCATGCGTGGGCATGAACTGTAGTTCTTTAGTCATCTTAAACTAAAACTCATCGGAAAAGTAAAGATTAAAAAATGATTGCTAATGTTAAGATAGAACATAGGCCTATCCAGAATGAACTGACCTATGCAATATCACAGATATTTAAACGTGGGTATTAATTATCTGAATTATGGAGCTGATTCAGTAGGTGAGGTCAAAATTAGGGAGGAAAATAGTTCAAAGGTCAAAAGGGAGGAAATCCCCACTAAAACACAGTAAAGTGAGCTTAATGGGAACAGGTGGGCTTAAAGGGAACATCAGTGCATTTATGGTTAAAAGACAGAATATTTTATTCTACTCACATGACATTAAAAAAAACAACTATATGAAATAAATCTATATATGGTGCACTAATATAATATGAAAAGTATAAATTGATCATGTAGAGAAGTAATTAGCGATACTCATTTATATCCACCTCAGACAGTGTGATTTTTTTGCTAGAGTCCCCTCTAAGCCCACCAGGTAAAAATGTTAATTAAAAAATAAATAAAGATAAACATACACATTTATTGTCTATTTAACAGTATAATAATATAAACTGCATACAAAAATATAAACTATACATGCTTATCATGCTTTATGTCATTACAATGAACCATACTATGTAACTACTGTACTGATGCAGCATGTGGTCTGTTTGCTAGCGTGCTAAAACTCATATTTTGATTTCAAAAGATACAATATTTCTAATTCAGGTAATATTCTAACATATGTCTCATTCAAAACACTAATCACTTAAATTTTGATAACAAGTGAGTACTTTCCAAAAACAATAGTATAAATATACAAAAAATGTTATTTTCTGAGGGTACCAAGTTTTTTTGCAACTTCTTCTGGGATCAGCAGGCACATGCCACACATGTGCTTCGATAACTCACTATCGACAAATGTGATTGACTTACAATAAAAAGTGTCATTTACGTAACAAGCAGCTTCATTTGAAAAAACAACACACAGCAAAAAATGATGATGTAGTTTTTTTTTATTTGACTCAGAAGTTGCAAGTGGGCTTATATGGTACGTGGGCTTAATAGGGACGTTTACCCTACACCTCTTTACCTCTATGTACACTGCAGCACCTTACCGTCCTAAGGTTTACTTTGTATTTTTCTTTTTTGTTTGTACTAACTGTATTATATTGTATCAGTTGCACTGCTTCCTAAGACTTATTTTAGGACTTACTTTTTTACTTATTATATTGCTCTTTTTTTACTCCTTTTTATATTCTTCTCTCTTTTTATTTTTATTCATGTTTTCTTTTTTGTATACCATTATTATTATTGAAGCGTTATGTTGCAGTCTACCAGGAGTTTGTCTCACCAGCATAAACCAGACAAATAAAGCCCTTTGAACCTTCTCTTTAAAAGTTATATAAACAAAATTTTATAAATGTATATGGCTGCAGTAAGCCAATACATATTGATGTGTGTGGGGTTTGTCACCCAAAACGTTTTAAAAAATTTGGCAGCTACATAGGCACTCTACAACTGAGTCACATGGTAGTGCCATAGAGCACACATTTGTTAAAAATCGAAATTCATGAAAATCACTGTTGTCTTTTAGTGATTAAAAATGTGCTGTACTGATCAACTTCCTCACCTGGAACCTATATCTTAACCTTATTTGTTACCACCATTTCGGACAGGCTATTTGCCATTTTCCTCTGTCCCCAGTTCAGGCTTAACCACATGACAGAGACCTATGAAACTTGGTGGTATTGGGTACCTCCATACCTCCCTTTGACCACTGCGTGATTTTGGCACTGATTGGCTACTTGCTAAGTGGCTGTGAGGGGGCTAGTAAAAAAAAAATTTAAAAATGAAAGTTAAAAAATGAATAAAAATTCACTAAAACCTTTTTTTGGTAGATATTCTAAACCTACTGCCCTGACTAATCGAAGCATGAATATATCGATGTATGATTTGGAAAATTCTTTGTGCAGGCTGTTATATTACGTTATTTGATAAAATTTTTGTTATTTCCTGCTGATGAGAAAAGATGTATTACTTCATTAAGGGCGTTTTCTCAATAAACTGTAGGTTAAAATACATTACATTATAAATTATAAGAGCTCAGCATGAACACATACCCTTTGAGATAGTTCCAGGCACTCTCATTGTGCGGAGCCTTCTTGATTTGCTCTAAACAGTACCTGTGAGAGAAAAGTGAAAAATGTTAGTGAGAGAAAAAAAAAAATTATTTTCAAAAAAAAGTACTTGGGGATAAATATTGCAAAATGTATCTGAGTCAGGGCTCCAGACTAACGTTTCACATTGGTTGCACTGGTGCACCTAACTTTTTCACCTTTTTTGTCAGTTCCCATACACATTGGTAATTTCTTAACACATGATGTAAATGATTGTAATTAGGAATAAAGGTGCAGACAAATGTTTTATCTTTATTTAAATCACAGCACAAACAAGAAATCACAATAACCTCAATTGTTTTAAAAATAAACTTAGAAAGTGCTGATGTTTAAAGTGCTTGACAAACTCAAATAAATGAATCAAACTCAAATAACTCAAACAGAAGGGTGCGCGGCTCCCGGAGGAGTACATGGCGCGGTTTCACACATACATGCCATTTTTTCCCCAACCACATTCAGCGAAGGAGAATATCAGGGTCAGAGCCAATCAGAGGCAGAGTTGGGGCGGGTCTTCGCAGAATGCGGGTGGGAAAAATAAATAACGCTACACATATACACACACTGTACTATGACGGAGTATTAGGGCCACAATGAGGGGGGAAAAAAAGAGATTTCGAGAAATGAGGTCGTAATATTACAAAAATAAAGTTGTAATATTATGAGAATAAATCGTAATATTACGAGAATAAAGTAATAATTGAGAAAAAAGTCATAATATTATGAGAACAAAGTCATAATATTTTGAGAAAAATGATAATAAAAATGATACTTATGATAATGTGGTGCTGATGTTATTTGTGAAACCTATACTAAAGTATAGCCTCACAAGATACTCCACCTTCCTCATTTTAACGCAGGCGGCAGGCTGCTCTTCTGATATTTCCCGTCTAAAATAACACGTAGCCTTATTACGACTTTTTTCTTCTTCAAATAATCTGACTTTATTCTCATAATATTATGACTTTTCTCATAAAATTACGACTTTATTCTCGTAATATTACGACCTTATTCTCAAAATCTCCAAATTTTTTCCCCTCAATGTGGCCCTAATACTCTGTCGTAACACACAGAGACAGACCTGCTGTAAATGTCAGGCGCACCGGTGCGACCAATGAAAATGTTTAGTCGCACTTGACAGATTTTTGGTCGCACTCTGGAGCCTTGATCTGAGTGACAACCCAGTTACTGACTTTCATTAGTAGGCCAGACTGAAATGCAATTGCCAAATTCCATATGCCGAATAACTATGTCATGATTCAACTTTTTAACCCCTTCACGCAAGCCCCCTATTGGCCAGGACATAGGTGTCCTCAGATTGCTGAACTCAGACATTCAGTGCTATGAGTGGAAACTATTTGTTCTAGCTTTATTAGAATACGATACACAACAGCTATGCAAAATACAAAGTTTTTAAGTGCTTCCATTGTCACTTGGTCATGCATTTAACAACATCCCTGTAGTCTCACTTGCAACTACACCCCCAAGCATGACACACTAGACAACTGTGTCTATCTGGGAGTTCATAAAAATATTCTTTCACTAACAAAATTTCATATTCCATCATAGTAACAAGATGAAGCCAACAATACCGTGAAGGGATGCCAGTACTACTATGCTACTAATTGAATAGTAAACTAAACAAGATGAATTCCTGTGGAATTGTACCAGGTCAATCTTCTATACATATCTGTGACTAAATATGGAATAAATATACAACCTTACCATTGGTTTTACGCATAGAGATGCCCCTTTCAAGATTGAGGTCATATATTGTCTTGGACAATCAGTTTGTGAAATATACACTAATTTGTGATGCCACTTTCCAATGATGTATAACATCTCTAATTTTAATTTTTGAATAGCACTTTATAGCCCAGTTCACACTGGCTGTTGACAGTTCACCTATACACCTATTCGATCCTATACGCCTGCTCGACCACTCCACTCTGCAGCAGCAGGGCGCATTGTACCCCCTCCCACCCGAACCAAAGGGATCACAGAGCTTCTCCACCCTAGCTCCCCAGTGGTGGAACAAACTCCCCGTCCCTCTTCGAACCTCTCCCTCAATACCCATCTTCCGCCGTGACCTGAAGACTCATCTCTCCAGACTATACCTGGACTAACTACTACCACTCTGTATATTTCACTCTAAATCCACCCCCCCACCTTTTTCATGACACTTGTTACATGTTCCCCCATCCCAGCACTTTTTGGTAATTTGTATTTGTCTTAATACTGTAGCTTATTCTTCTGCCTAGTTGGCTTTGCAGAGGTTAGGTCAGAATAGTGTTCACTGTGTGAACTAAACTGTGTTCTTGGCTAGAAATAGCTGTACAAAATAAGTACTCTTATCTTATTGAACCTGTGTTTTGTAGCTGACCATGAAATGTACTTTTTGTACGTCGCTTTGGATAAAAGCGTCTGCCAAATAAATGTAATGTAACGTTGAGCACCTATCCAGTCCTCTGTTATTCAGCTGGCTTGAAGCTCGTTGGGTATCTTTTTTCTTAACATTTTTATTGATTTGGCTCTCTACTCCACAACTTTAGATCTGTAATGGAGCAACTGCACATTTTCAGCTTTTATTTAAAGGCATTTTTACATTCTGGTTTCCCAGTGTAGAAACTACAGCACTTTTATAAATAATCCCCCATTTGAGGGTGTCACAATGTTTGGGACAAATGGAGTCACAGGCATTTCTGATTAGTCAGATGTGTTAAATTGCTTCCTTAATGCAGGTATAAGAGAGCTTTCAGCATGTAGTTTTGATTCTAGCCTTTTGATTGCCTTTGGAGTCTGTTATTGGCATTTGTCATGTAAAGACCAGAGTTGTACAAATGAAAGTCAGGGAAGCCATTGTGAGGTTGAGAAAAAAGAAAAAAAAAGTTAGAGACCTAGGCCAAACTTTAGGCTAACTAAAATCAACTGTTTAGGACATCATTAAGAAGAAAGAGAGGACGATGAGCTCAGAAATCACAGTTGCCAGGTAGGCAAGAGCTCTACAGTTGGAGTCCAGTATGAAGGCCAATAGGAACTACCCAAGATCCAAAGCATCTGTGAAACATGGTGGTGGGGGGTGTTATGGTTTAGGCATGTATGGCTGCCACAAATACTGCCTCATTTATTTGGACTGATGAAGTAACTGCAGATAATAGCAGCATAATTAAGGGCAATTCATTGCATTCATCACAGAGGTCTTCATTGGCTTACCAGGCTCTTTGCCCTTTCTTCTCAATGATGTTCCAATTATGTTTTGGTTAGCCTAAGGTTTGGCCTACATCTCCAACTACCTTTTTCTTATTTCTCAGCTTCATAATGGCTCCCTTGACTTTCACAGGCACAACTCGGGTTCACATGTTAACAAAAGCCAATAACAGACTCCACAGGAAATATGGAAGACAGAATCAAAACTAGATGAAAGTTCTCTTATACCTGCACTAAGGAAGCAATTTAACAAATATAGCTATGTAATTCTTACCATAGATGGCTTTCTCTGGAGGAGGCAACGCATCACAAACCAATTCGGAATGCACTTCTTTATACCTTACCACAGCACTACTAACCTTATTTTATCATCGTGCACATTTAAAAAGTTTTTTTAATGTTCCAGTTTTATTACCCAGAAAAGTGGATAAAAAAGTGGAATTATACACATAATGAACTTGTGACTCGCAGTCAAAACAGTCAATACCAAAATTAATACATAAATTAATTAAGGCCGATTCGAGCCAATATGTTCGAAAGACACCAAAGAATGAGCGTAAACTGCACACAACAGCAATATAAAAAAACGAATGCCGTAGCAATGCCATATTATGCGCTGGAAAGTTCTTGGAAATGCACTTATTGCCCCAAATCAGTCAATGAATTAAGGCTCCCAGACGACAAAAACAACACTGTTTATTATAGGCCTCAATAAAAAAAAAAAATTGGATGCAGCCAAGGGAAATCGGGCAATCCTCCAAACAAGTGACGACAGTGTCCGATTCCAAGCAATGGTTGGAATGCTTGCTTGAAGGCAATTATATAATTGTGACCGACACACCAGAATAAGCTAGTTTTTGCTCATTTAACAACAACGCAGTGACTCTTTCATCTCCGGCTTGCTGCCACTGAATTTTGAAACGGAACAACCTCTCGTTTTCTGAACGAACATCTCTTAAAGGCACAATGCGTCACATTACAGTTCAAACATAACAAAAAGGAAAACAGAAATAAATACATATGAATTAAGTTTTTTTTTGGTGCATGAAAGATGACCAGTTTACCATTATACATCTTTAGATAGGCAATACTGTAACACAGGAACACCTTATCGAACAGATGAGTGTTATATTTGTTTTTAGCATGTAATACAACAAAATAATAAAAGACAATTTATGTGACAGTGTCACAAGTAATAGCATATATTTTGATGGCTTTGTTTCCATGTTCAGCCACCTAAGTCCGTAGCTATGCTTTGTATTACTCTGATCAAGAACAAGTAAAGTTACTTGAAAGAATTTAGAGTTGCAAAAGAAAGAGTTTAAATGTTTAATTTTTAGTTACCCGGCAAGGCAATGTAATGGACAGAGTTTTTCATGAGGCCGAGGGTGACTCGACCCTGTGCTATCACACATTCAAAAGTTTTGCAGGCAGCAGCACTACCCAGGGCACTACTAGGGAAGGAAACGTAGGAAGAACAGAATTTTGTGGTTTTAAACAAGTGCAGTTCAACACTGAACAAAAATATAATGCAACACTTATCAATTTCAAAGATTCTATTGAGTTCAAAGGTAATAAACTGAAATAGATTAATTAAGCACTTATCTATTGATTTCCTGTGATTGGGGATACAGATATGCATTTGTTAGTCACAGATTCACTTTGTTGTCTTTGAGCCATTTTGTTACAACTTTGGAGGTATGCTTAGGATTATTGTCCTGCTAGAAGACCCAACTGCAACCAAGTTTTAACTTCCTAGCTGATGTCTTGAGGTGTTGCTTCAGTATTTCTAGATAATCCTTCTTCCTCATTATGCCATCTATTTTCTGAAGTGCACCAGTCTCTTTTCCAGCAAAATGCCCCCACAACATGATGCTTCATAGTTGGGATGGTGTTCTTTGGAGTAAAAGCCTCACCCTTTCCCCCCCATACATAACGCTGATAATTATGGCCAGACAGTTACATTTTTGTTCCATCTGACCAGAGAACACTCCTCCAAAAGGCTAGGTCTTCGTCGTGGTGATCACCTGCAAACTTCATTCTGGCTTTTTTATGCTTTTTGTGCTGGTCTTAGAGTAGGGACTTTTTCCTTGCACAACAACCTTTCAGGCCATGGCGATGTAGGATCCTCTCCATGGTGGATGTAGATACTTTGGTTGTATATACTTTGGGTATACTTATATACTTTGGATGCCTCCAACTCCTTCTCCAGTTCCTTTGTTGTTGTCTTGGGATTTGGTTGAACCTTTCGGACCGTAGTTCGTTCAGCCCTGGGAGTTAATTTGTGCCTCCTTCCTGAACGATGCAGTGTCTGTGTGGTCCCAATATTTTTATATTTGTATGCAGCTGTTTGTACAGATGCTCGTGGTGCCTTCATTTGTTTGGAAATTGCTCCTAAGGAGGAACTGGACTAGTGGAGGTCCACAATTTTTCTTCTGAGGTCCTGGCTGAGTTGCTTGGATTTTCCCATGGTATCAAAGGCAAAAAGGCAGTGGCTCTAAAGGTAGGCCTAAGCCATACACAAAATATTTGAATCCCTTTACACAATAAAATAGTCAAATTAGTTTTTATTTAAAACGAATTGTCATTGCATATCTTTTCTTGATCTACTTGAGAAGTGTAGGTAGCCACAAGCTAAATCTCCATATTGATCATCATTGTTACACATTGATCACATTGCCCACATGATGTGTGATGTGATGGGCAAGATTAAAATGATGTGCTTTTCCTCCCAAAATTCAGATTGGGACGGCAGGTATACCATCCAGCCAAGTTACAAAGTGCTGTACAATTCAGCAGCACAAACAAAAAACACCAACACAAGTTTAAAACCATACACATACATAAGGAGGAAGGGAGAAAATAAGAACAATGAGTGTTACTATTTATAAAATAGCATTTACAGTTTCTTTGGAAAGAAAGAGAAAACAGTGCATTAAATAATCATAAAAGATTAAAACAGACAACTGCTAGTTAT
The DNA here is from genome assembly GCF_018555375.3 of Anguilla rostrata. NCBI lineage: Eukaryota > Metazoa > Chordata > Actinopteri > Anguilliformes > Anguillidae > Anguilla > Anguilla rostrata. Next base: position 206,012 of record NC_057944.1, read on the forward strand.
AGGCTATATTGAAAAGGTACGTTTTGAGTTGTCATTTAAAACTGTCAACTGAGCCAGCAAGTCTACTATTTAAAGGCAGAGTGTTCCATATTTTTGGGGCGTAGTGGCTAAAAGTAGCATACCCAAAGGTTTTTGTGGTGACCTTGGGAACAGTTAAAAGAACAGCTGTGGAAGGATCTTAGGGTTTGTGGAGGATCATAAAACGATAGGGAGTCTGTGATATAAAAGGTGGCGAGGCCATTTAGTGCCTTAAAAACTAAGAGCAAGACTTTAAAATCAACTCGGATACAGGGAGCCAGTGTAGGTTGTGTAAAACAGGAGTTATATGATCTCTCATTTTAGTTTTTGTTAAAACCCTGGCAGTAGCGTTCTGAATGTTCTGTAGTTCTGCAATGGCTGCTTTTGGTAAGCCAGTATATAGTGCATTACAGTAGCCAAGACAATTAGAAATAAAAGCATGAACAAGCTTTTCAGCATCTTGCTGGCAGAGTAGAGTTCTCACCTTCGCTATATTGCGCAAATGATAAAAGGCAGTTTTGGTCAACAAATTAAAATGGGCTTTAAAATTGAGGTCAGAATCTAAAATGACACCGAGGTTTCTTTCTTGTGGTCGTGTCTGCAAGGTCAGATGTCCCAGTTTAGCAAGAACACGATCCCTCTTATTTTTTGGGCCAACAAGGAGGATCTCAGTCTTATCTTCATTTAGCTTTACGGAGTTGTTGCTCATCCATTCATTAATGGCTGACACACAGTCAGTTAGATTACACTGAGTATTTGGGTCATCAGGCCTCACAGATACATACAGCAGTGTGTCGTCAGCATAGCTGTGGAAGTTCACGCCATGCTGACGGATTAAGGATCCCAGTGGCAGCATGTAGATTGAGAACAGCAAAAGTCCTAGGACACTGCCTTGTGCCACACCATAGTCAATATTTGCTGTTTCCGATATGTGTTCCCCGATTTTGACATGGAATTTCCTTCCAGTAACATATGATTGAAACCAGCTTAGAACTGTACCAGAGAGACCAACCCATTTCTCAAGATAGCCAAGTAAAAAATTGTGGTCAATAGTGTCGAAGGCGGCGCTAAGGTCAAGGAAAATGAGGACAGGTATACTTCCATTATCAGCATTTAAAACTTTGACGAGAGCTGTCTCTGTACTATGGTTCGCTCTGAAGCCAGATTGAAAATTTTCAAGAATACCATTCTCAGAAAGGTGTTTGTTTAATTGTTTAAACACTTCCTTCTCTAAAACCTTGCTCAGGAAAGGTAGATTTGAAATGAGGCGGTAATTACTAAGAGAGGAGAGGTCTATGTTTTATGAGTTAAGGTTTTACAGTTGCGGTCTTAAAATGGTTTGGGAAAATGCCTGATTCTAGGGAGGAATTTATAATAAGTGTATTTAATAACAGTTTATCATAAGTGCTCTTGAAAAGGTAAGCTGGAATAGGGTCAAGCGAGCAGGTAGAGGGTTTCATACTGGAGACAAAACATTGAATACAAACACAAAATGAACATAAATAGAAGTATGCACGTTCAAAACAGAACAACTTTGCAGCAATGATGTCTACTTCCCTCGTAGCTCATTGGGTAGTGTCTTTTAGAACTTTTCACGGGACTGATAGACCTGGGTTCAAATCCCCCCTCTGACTGAAGCAAATCTCTAACTTCTTACACTGACTTGCTGGCTAACTAAAAATACAACATTTAAACTATTGCTTTTGCATCTGAAAAATCTTTCCGGGAAACTCATTTATATTTCAGAAATCCTAATAAAATACAAATTAGACAGTTCCGCTTTCGGCATTTTCACTGTGTTTAACGTTACGTACCTGGCTAACAACAGGACAGAAACAGGAATAAACTCTACAATCAGTGGTGCACATCCCGTAGGTAATGTTACTGGTCCTATAGAAGCTGGTGCAAGACAATGACTGAAATGAATAAGCACTAAAATAATATAATACACCCACACTTCAAACAGTTCCGCTTTCGCCATTTTCACCGGGTTTACCGTCAACTGCCTTGCTGCACATGCAAAATGACATATGACATATATTTCTACACAGAACAAAAATATAAATGCAACACTTACGTTTTCAGCCATTTTTAATGCATTTAAATACCTCAAAAATTTGTTCTATGTGCACAAATATCTTATTTCTCTCCAATTCTTCCCACAGATTTGTTTATATCACTGTTAGCTAGCATTTCTCCTTTGTCAAGATGTCCAGTTCTTCCGTGGCCTGTATAGGCTACTCACCAAACATGTCTCCCATTGAGCATGTTTGGGATGCTCTGGACCGGTGTATACGACAATGTGTTTTAGTTCCCACCAATATCCAACAAATTTGTACAGCTATTGAAGAGGAGTGGGACAGTATTCCACACGCTACAATCAACAATTTGATCCTGTGATTGGGGATACAGATATGCATTTGTTAGTCACAGATTCCCCAAAAAAGAAAATACCATGAAATTAACAGAATACCGATAAGTATCTTGTGTGACCACCATTTGCCTCATGCAACGCAACACATCTCCTTTGCATTGAATTGATCAAATTGTTGATTGTAGCGTGTGGAATACTGTCCCACTCCTCTTCAATAGCTGTACAAATTTGTTGGATATTGGTGGGAACTAAAACACATTGTCGTATACACCGGTCCAGAGCATCCCAAACATGCTCAATGGGAGACATGTTTGGTGAGTAGCCTATACAGGCCACGGAAGAACTGGACATCTTGACAAAGGAGAAATGCTAGCTAACAGTGATATAAACAAATCTGTGGGAAGAATTGGAGAGAAATAAGATATTTGTGCACATAGAACAAATTTTTGAGGTATTTAAATGCATTAAAAATGGCTGAAAACGTAAGTGTTGCATTTATATTTTTGTTCTGTGTAGAAATATATGTCATATGTCATTTTGCATGTGCAGCAAGGCAGTTGACGGTAAACCCGGTGAAAATGGCGAAAGCGGAACTGTTTGAAGTGTGGGTGTATTATATTATTTTAGTGCTTATTCATTTCAGTCATTGTCTTGCACCAGCTTCTATAGGACCAGTAACATTACCTACGGGATGTGCACCACTGATTGTAGAGTTTATTCCTGTTTCTGTCCTGTTGTTAGCCAGGTACGTAACGTTAAACACAGTGAAAATGCCGAAAGCGGAACTGTCTAATTTGTATTTTATTAGGATTTCTGAAATATAAATGAGTTTCCCGGAAAGATTTTTCAGATGCAAAAGCAATAGTTTAAATGTTGTATTTTTAGTTAGCCAGCAAGTCAGTGTAAGAAGTTAGAGATTTGCTTCAGTCAGAGGGGGGATTTGAACCCAGGTCTATCAGTCCCGTGAAAAGTTCTAAAAGACACTACCCAATGAGCTACGAGGGAAGTAGACATCATTGCTGCAAAGTTGTTCTGTTTTGAACGTGCATACTTCTATTTATGTTCATTTTGTGTTTGTATTCAATGTTTTGTCTCCAGTATGAAACCCTCTACCTGCTCGCTTGACCCTATTCCAGCTTACCTTTTCAAGAGCACTTATGATAAACTGTTATTAAATACACTTATTATAAATTCCTCCCTAGAATCAGGCATTTTCCCAAACCATTTTAAGACCGCAACTGTAAAACCTTAACTCATAAAACATAGACCTCTCCTCTCTTAGTAATTACCGCCTCATTTCAAATCTACCTTTCCTGAGCAAGGTTTTAGAGAAGGAAGTGTTTAAACAATTAAACAAACACCTTTCTGAGAATGGTATTCTTGAAAATTTTCAATCTGGCTTCAGAGCGAACCATAGTACAGAGACAGCTCTCGTCAAAGTTTTAAATGCTGATAATGGAAGTATACCTGTCCTCATTTTCCTTGACCTTAGCGCCGCCTTCGACACTATTGACCACAATTTTTTACTTGGCTATCTTGAGAAATGGGTTGGTCTCTCTGGTACAGTTCTAAGCTGGTTTCAATCATATGTTACTGGAAGGAAATTCCATGTCAAAATCGGGGAACACATATCGGAAACAGCAAATATTGACTATGGTGTGGCACAAGGCAGTGTCCTAGGACTTTTGCTGTTCTCAATCTACATGCTGCCACTGGGATCCTTAATCCGTCAGCATGGCGTGAACTTCCACAGCTATGCTGACGACACACTGCTGTATGTATCTGTGAGGCCTGATGACCCAAATACTCAGTGTAATCTAACTGACTGTGTGTCAGCCATTAATGAATGGATGAGCAACAACTCCGTAAAGCTAAATGAAGATAAGACTGAGATCCTCCTTGTTGGCCCAAAAAATAAGAGGGATCGTGTTCTTGCTAAACTGGGACATCTGACCTTGCAGACACGACCACAAGAAAGAAACCTCGGTGTCATTTTAGATTCTGACCTCAATTTTAAAGCCCATTTTAATTTGTTGACCAAAACTGCCTTTTATCATTTGCGCAATATAGCGAAGGTGAGAACTCTACTCTGCCAGCAAGATGCTGAAAAGCTTGTTCATGCTTTTGTTTCTAGTCGTCTTGGCTACTGTAATGCACTGGCTTACCAAAAGCAGCCATTGCAAAACTACAGACCATTCAGAACGCTGCTGTTTTTAACAAAAACTAAAATGAGAGATCATATAGCTCCTGTTTTACACAACCTATCTTTTAGAGTTGATTTTCTTTTAGTTTTTAAGGCACTAAATGACCTCGCCCCCTTTTATATCACAGACTCCCTGTCATTTTATAATCCTCCACAAACCCTGAGATCCTCCAAAGCTGCTCTTTTAACTGTTTCCAAGGTCACCATAAAAACCTTTGGGGATGCTATGTTTAGCCACTAGGCCCCTAAAATATGGAACACTCTGCCTTTAAATATTAGACTTGCTGGCTCAGTGGGCAGTTTTAAATGACAACTCAAAACATACCTTTTTAATATAGCCTATAACTAGAAGTTGTCTTTTTAGTCTTTTATGATTATTTAATGCACTGTTTTCTCTTTCTTTCCAAAGAAACTGTAAATGCTATTTTATAAATAGTAACACTCATTGTTCTTATTTTCTCCCTTCCTCCTTATGTATGTGTATGGTTTTAAACTTGTGTTGGTGTTTTTTGTTTGTGCTGCTGAATTGTACAGCACTTTGTAACTTGGCTGGATGGTATACCTGCCGTCCCAATCTGAATTTTGGGAGGAAAAGCACATCATTTTAATCTTGCCCACCACATCACACATCATGTGGGCAATGTGATCAATGTGTAACAATGATGATCAATATGGAGATTTAGCTTGTGGCTATCTACACTTCTCAAGTAGATCAAGAAAAGATATGCAATGACAATTCGTTTTAAATAAAAACTAATTTGACTATTTTATTGTGTAAAGGGATTCAAATATTTTGTGTATGGCTTAGGCCTACCTTTAGAGCCACTGCCTTTTTGCCTTTGATACCATGGGAAAATCCAAGCAACTCAGCCAGGACCTCAGAAGAAAAATTGTGGACCTCCACTAGTCCAGTTCCTCCTTAGGAGCAATTTCCAAACAAATGAAGGCACCACGAGCATCTGTACAAACAGCTGCATACAAATATAAAAATATTGGGACCACACAGACACTGCATTGTTCAGGAAGGAGGCACAAATTAACTCCCAGGGCTGAACGAACTACGGTCCGAAAGGTTCAACCGAATCCCAAGACAACAACAAAGGAACTGGAGAAGGAGTTGGAGGCATCCAAAGTATATAAGTATACACAAAGTATATACAACCAAAGTATCTACATCCACCATGGAGAGGATCCTACATCGCCATGGCCTGAAAGGTTGTTGTGCAAGAAAAAGTCCCTACTCTAAGACCAGCACAAAAAGCATAAAAAAGCCAGAATTAAGTTTGCAGGTGATCACCACGACGAAGACCAAGCCTTTTGGAGGAGTGTTCTCTGGTCAGATGGAACAAAAATGTAACTGTCTGGCCATAATTATCAGCGCTATGTATGGGGGGGAAAGGGTGAGGCTTTTACTCCAAAGAACACCATCCCAACTATGAAGCATCATGTTGTGGGGGCGTTTTGCTGGAAAAGGGACTGGTGCACTTCAGAAAATAGATGGCATAATGAGGAAGAAGGATTATCTAGAAATACTGAAGCAACACCTCAAGACATCAGCTAGGAAGTTAAAACTTGGTTGCAGTTGGGTCTTCTAGCAGGACAATAATCCTAAGCATACCTCCAAAGTTGTAACAAAATGGCTCAAAGACAACAAAGTGAAAGTATTGGAGTGGCCATTTCAAAGGCCTGACCAGAATACCATAGAAAATTTGTGGACTGAACTGAAAAAGCATGTCCCAGCAAGGAGGCCCACATACCTGACTGAGTTACACCAGTTCTGACAGGAGGAATGGGCAAAAATTCCAGCAGAGTATTGTGACAAGCTTGTGGAAGGCTACCCCAAGCATTTGATTCAAGTTAAGCAATTAAAAGGCAAAGCCACCAAATAGCCTACTAACAAAGTCTATGTAAACTTTTGACTCACTGAAAATCTGATATAGATATACATAAAAGCTGAAATAAATCTGTCTCTTAGCTATTAATTTGAAATGACCTCTCATCGAAATAATACACTAACTGACTTAACACAGGAAATGTATGGTAACATAAAATGTGTGGAGTTGTGAAAAATTGAGTTTGAATGCCTTTAGCCGATGTGTATGTAAATTTTTGGCCTCAACTGTAGCAAGTAAAACTACACATGTCCTGGATCATAAACCTCCTTGACCACAAAAGCTCATGCAAAATCTGAGGGTGATATGCAGAACTACTAAAGATATATACAGCAAAGCAGTGTAAGCAGTGTACCCCGGTGCCCCTTAGTGTCTCCAAATCTATACAAAATATCTAAATTGTGCATTGCTATATGTCATAACATAATCATGTATTTCACTACAATTCAACTGTTTTGACTCACTTTTGCATCATTTTCAAGAGGGAGAGATTTTCATTAGTACAGGTGGCCAAGAGGGGTCCAAACACCCATCCAAAAAATGAGTAAAATGTTTTTCGTCCATTATGAAGTATATCAATTTTCCCCTTTATGATGGTTTAAGATGAAACATTGTTAACATATTGAAAGATAATGCAAAAAATTGTGGTACACATACCTAAACTTATAATCATTCACACTTGTATGGCTTTCTGTACTCGGCAGTATGCTATCTTTCATTTTTACAAATGTTACTATTTATGATCAATCCAAGGGAAATTTACATTCATCCAGCACAGCATTCCTAGCTTCAAACCTGAAGCTAGCTGCTCTGCACTCTCCGGCTGAGCTGCTGACTGGCTCTCAACATCCACTGTAATGTTAGTTACATTCTCAATCTCATCATTATTCTCCTGAATCTCCTCCTCAACAACCTGCCTTGATATTTTCTGAAAAGAAAAAAAATATCTGCGGATATCCATCGTTTCAGACAGTTCATTGACACTAACATTACTGAACGAGAAATATTCAGATCAGCAAAGACACTCTGGGTAACTTCACTGAAAAGGACTTACCCAAAGAAAGGCACTGGAGCACACAGATCTTCTTTTAAATAATTATTACACAAACACGACCAACGTTTTGATGCTACTGCGTCTTCATCAGAGTTAAAACGAGAAATATTTGGACTTGTCTACAGAACTCTGCGTAGTGCGTAGTCTGCGTAAGTTTGTCAGACAAGCGGAACTGTCAGTCTGTCACTCAGAACTCTGTGACCGAACTTCACTGTACCTGTGCTAGCCATCAAAGTCTGCAACCTACTGTGCCTACTAGTCAGTTAGGTTACTTACTGCTCGATTTGAAGGGGGTGATTTGTTTACGTTAGGGCTCCATTAAATTGAATGATATTTGGTGCTGTATCTCTTTTTTTCAGGGGTCAAAAAATTTTTTTTATTTTTTTTTGTGTGTGTCAAAAGGTCAGGGGCTGGACAAAAAACATCCAGGGCCCCGGAAGCCCACCCCTAGAGACACCACTGGTATCATCTGCAAATCTGACTAATGTCCCTGTCAAGGTCATTGGTATAAATGAGGAAGAGCAGTGGTCCCAGCACCGATCCTTGTGGTACTCCACTTCTAACAGCTACCCTGCTGAGATAATATCACTCCTACTACTACTCTTTGTGTTCTACCCTGTAGCCGAATCCACTCTGAAATACGTCCTCTAATTCCTACTGTCTTCATTTTACTGACAAGTCTCTCATGTGGTACCTTCACAAATACCTTTTGGAAATCTAAGTAGATAATATCATGTGCCTTGCTATAATCAAAACACTTTGTAGCTTCTTCAAAAAATACCAGAAGGATTGTCCCTTACGAAAACCATGCTGGCTATCCCTTAGGATGTAGCAACTTTCAAGAAGACTTCCAACTAGTCTCTAATGATATATTACAGTATTTTACATATTATGCAAGTTAAACTTACAGGCCTGTAGTTTCCTGGACCAGTACGGTCCCCTTTCTTATATCAGGTATTTCTACAGTTTCTAAGGACTGTCCAAAAATACCTGCCAGTGGTTTAAAAATGACCTCAGCTCACTCTTTGAGTACTGTTGGGTATATGCCATCAGGATCTGCTGCCTTGTTTCTCTTTTGTTTAAGTAATTCATGCAGTACTTATTTATCCTCTATTTCAATATCGGATAAGACTTTCGGAGTACTGAATATGCCTTCCAGTATATTCGTAACCTCTTCTCTAGTAAAACTCTCAACAAAATAACAATTTAAGGCATCAGCAATATCTTTATTCTTAGAAAGTAATGCTCCTTCATTTCTGATGCACTTGATATCCTCTTTGACTTTCCTTTTCCTACTACAGTATTGAAAGTAAAGACTACAGTATTGAAAGAAACATATTTTCATATAGGCCACTGCGTAGAAATACAACAAGCTGCAGTTTGATTTATTTCATTATGGTGTGCAAAGATACATTTCCTTAGTTAAAATATGAAAAGTTTTTGCCAGATCCTGTATTTCTTTAATAAGCAATAAAATGTTGAAAATACAGATGTCTGAACATATACCTTTTGATATTAGTCCTCTCTTATCGACCAATTGCCCAAAAAATGTGAAAAGTTGTTAACAAACATTGCCATATACTTAAATCAGACCCTTGTTAAGAGGGGCTTTTGAAAATCCCATTAGATTTCCAACTTAAGTAGTAATTTCATGAGGTCATACATGCCAAAAAAAGCTACCTCAACATTTTTTGTCACATATTCCCAGCGGTAATTGTCCTGCCATAATTGTATCCACTCGCATGGTTTGATGAAAGACAATTTCTTTAGTCACCCAAGCACAGAGGCCGAGATAAAAGTAAAGGGTAAAATCACGTGCAATACTCAATATGTGGTTTATTTACTTAAATGTCATTGTAATTTTTTTCATCCATCTATCCCCAATATAACCATTATCTATACACTGAGCAGGGTCGGGGGGGGGGGGGGGGAACTGGAGCCTATCGCAGTGTGCATTAACGAGAGGCAGGAATACACTGTGGACATGCCGCCAATCTATCGCAGGGCACACACACATCAAACAGGCACACACTCATGCCTATGGGCAATTTAGAGTCTCCAATTGTGGGAGGAAACCAGAGTACCCGGAGGAACACGGGGAGAAGATGCAAACTCCACACAGAAAGGCCCCAAGCCCAGATTCGACCCCCACAACCTTCTTGCTGTGAGGCAACATTTATTTCATGTAGGTAAAACCAAACGGGAGCTTAACCCCTTTGTGCAAATGCCAAATCTACCCAATCTTTGCCCATTTAGGGGGTACTTTTATTTAAAGCTTCAAAGCTCCAGGTGTGAGCATCACAGAGACTTGAAAAATGGCTTAAATGAAGCAGGACATTTGTACCATTTACAATACTTAATTGGCTTATTTTATTAGAGTTTGTTTCTTGAATGTGATTGGCCCTATTATGTACTACGTCATCTAACCTGTTCGCCAGGTGAACGATGTTTGATTGATTCCCTACAATAGTCTGCTATTTTCGACACGCTGAAGAAGAGTGTGTTATCTAAAACATTTGTGCAAATAAAAGATATATAAAAATATTTTACGGAGGTGTGGTCCTTATCTAATTTTTGCATATTTAATGCAGGACCGGCACCTAAGTTCACATATTATTGAGTTGAGCACGTTTCTTTAACTTTATTTATCGATCTATTATAAACCAAAGTAAGTGTGTGCTTTAAAGCCATTCATTTCGGTGAGGTACCAAAATTAATAGTTACACAAAATACCATACTAAAGTAAGTGAAATGTCCTTTAGCCATCAAGCTGTTAGCCATCAGCTAAAAATTATGGTGTCCGATAGTAACTTGTAGTAACTTGCATTCTTAGGTAAGTTCTAGAGTTGGGACCTTTTCTGAACCAATATCGCTATCGGGTTCAGATACTGACGTAATTCACCTATCGGTATTGGCCAGACATCTCCGATCCACGTACCGATCCAGATTCCATACAATCAGTCTCTGATGTTTATTATAAATTATAAATATGTAGCCAAAACGTTTTAGCACATAATTAGTAATTAAACAGTTCTACAAAGTTATCCAGCAGCCCCATTATTTTTTTCTCCCAGAATTCTATGGGTTAAGGCTGTTTTATACTTCTGCGTAGTACACGTACAAATGGGTCTGCGTAGGGGTTGTGCGGAATGTGTGGCATGTGCGGCGGTTGCAGACCACGTACCTCCTCAAAAATGTAAAAGCGCGTAGTTAGCAACCAGTACCCGCATACACCGTAAAGAAGATGACTGGTTGACTGCTGACATGAGGTCATTGGTATACGGCTCTAGCTAACAGGTTATAGCAGTTGATTCACAAAACCGATAGGCAACGTTAAATATGCGACTAAAAGCACCTTTGTCAGGTGAATGTCATCGTTGCAACAAGTTACATCAAGCTAAGCATTTTTTTGGTCATTGGTGCAGTATTTAGTAGGTTTGGAAATATGAACAAAGGTATTTTCTTTAGAACTGTAACTGTCAGTAACAAAATCTAATCACATGGCATGCACAACCTGTGCAACATGCCACACAAGTAAGAATGATCGGCCTGTTCGCAAGTGCCGCACACAGCGCAAACTACACAAACTATGCAGACTACGCAGAAGTATAAAACTACACAAACTAAGCAGACTACGCAGAAGTATAAAACAACCTTTAAACGGAGACGCACGCGGAGCTTGCGCTGAGGTGGTGGACCGTTGTTTTTAACTTATTTGTAGGGTTTTTTTTTTTTTGATAGATATAGCATAGATATTTATTTCTCTAAACAGTTCTTGCACTTTTATTTCAAATATTAATTTTAAAAAACTTTTTAAGGAGTTGTCAATTTGCCATTATACTGATGTTTCTTTGAAAATCTCTTATTAATTTTGCTTTTGAATTCATCTATACAAATCTACTTACTAGTAGTTGATAATACATTGCCATGCACTTGATTTGTTCAAGAAGTTCAAAACGCTAAAAGTTGGATGGAATGTATGAGTTGAACAGCCCATTGATTTCAGTGCAGGCACAAATGCTCCTAAAGTCAAATTATCATAATTTATGACTTCTAAAGTAAGTAGTAATATTGCTGAACTTTCAGTGCACCTTGATACAATAGCTTTGTCTACCCTAATTTAGATAAGATAAGCTAAGATAAAAAATTTGTCTTGCATCACAAGCTCCAGCAATCTTCATAAATATAGCAATACATGAAACCATGATATACGCATAAAAACAAGAAAAACAACAGACAATGATTACATGCACATAAAAAAAGAAAAACTCATATGCACTGTCCATGTGTGTGCATGTGAATTCGCATGGGGTGTGTGGGTTGCACGTTCACAGTTCATTGTGTGTGTGAGTCCATTTGTGTGTGTGTGTTTGTGTGTGAGACTTCACAGTCTATGTCAGTGTGTACATGAGAGCACTTGCATGGGGGGGGGGGTGTATGATCACCGCCTTACGCTTCTGTTTGTTCAACAGTGTTATGGAATGACACTTAATTTTAGTTTAGTTTATTTAGTTTAATTTAGTTTATTTCCTTGTTAAATTACCTGTTAAAGAGAGCCCAGATGGCAATTTTGTTTTATGTTTTGTTTTATGTTTGTGTGTGGATCGCCCGTGATGGCAGAACATGCCACCTCCCTCTGCAACTAGAGTGATTACCCAGGAAGAGGGAAGAAGCAAATTTTTTAAATCATAGTAAAGAAAATAGTTATTTTCTGAATGTTATTTTCTGACATATGTTGTTATTTGATTAAATGGAAGAATTTTATGACAAATATAACATGATGAAATAAACTGTAAAAATGTTTTCAGAAAAATTGCCTTTGACTTCCCTGTTAGTGTCTTACACGGTTTTTACATCGCAAACTGTAATAATATGAAGAGAGTTACCAGATCCATAAATATATCTGAATAGCGGCTATGCTGATACCAGCCCAATATTAGCAAGTGCTTTATTTTTCCCAAATACGAATGTTATCTCCACATCACAGAGCTACGCATTCATCTAAAGATAGCGAATCAACCTGAAATGCAACATGGCCTGACATGGCCTGACATCAAGTACAACACAGGAGTGTAGCACAGTGGGTAAGGAACTGGGCTTGTAACTGAAAGGTCGCAGGTTCGATTCATTACATTACATTACAGGCATTTAGCAGACGCTCTTATCCAGAGCGACTTACACAACTTTTTTTTTTTTTACATAGCATTTTTACATTGTATCCATTTATACAGCTGGATATATACTGAAGCAATTACGGTTAAGTACCTTGCTCAAGGGTACAACGGCAGTGTCCTTACCCGGGAATCGAACCTGCGACCTTTCGGTTACAAGCCCAGTTCCTTACCCACTGTGCTACACTCCGTCCATTCCCGGGTAGGGCACTGCCGTTGTACCCTTGAGCAAGGTACTTAACCGGAATTGGTTCAGTATATATCCAGCTGTATAAATGGATACAATGTAAAATGCTATGTAAAAGTTGTGTAAGTCGCTCTGGATAAGAGCGTCTGCTAAATGCCTGTAATGTAATGTAATGTAATGTAATTATGGAAGCTGTCCTTATGAGGAAAAATTACACTCTGCTGCCCCCTCGTGTCAGAACCCAGAAAGCATTTCCCTCTGGCCGGCAGAACCTCTACCGCAGAGGCAAATGCATCAAATGAAACCCTAAATCACTGTAGGTGCTACTGCATGCTAGTCTAGTTGGCACCAAACCAAGACCATGAAAAGCACAATACTTACTGCACTTCTCTGTCCAGTACAACAGGGTCGGAGTACCCTGTGGTGTGGGATATGACATAATGCCTCTGATTCCATGCAGAATTATTCCGCACATCCTCCTCCAACAGCTGCTCCACATACTCCAGCTCACTATCCCATAGTTTATATTCCTGTAAAATACACAAACACACACTGTAATAAAGCCCAGCCCTCTGCACAACTGTTTATGGCAGTGTTAATCTTGACAACAAATTCAGAATTCTGTACTCCACATGTTCACAATTGTAATCAAAAAGTTCACAAGGTCACAAGTGTACATTTTCAGCGTTTATTTTTAAGGTATTTTATACACTAGGGGCGACATAGCTCGGGAGGTAAGAGCAGTTGTCTGGCAGTCGGAGGGTTGCTGGTTCGATCCCCCGCCCTGGGCGTGTTGACGTGTCCCTGAGCAAGACAGCTAACCCCTAATTGCTCCCAACGAGCTGATCGGTACCTTGCATGGCAGCCTTTCACCATTGGCGTGTGAGTGTGTGTGTGCGTGTGTGTGTGTGAATAGGTGAATGAGAGGCATCAATTGTAAAGCGCTTTGGATAAAAGCACTATATAAATGCAGTCCATTTACCATTTTACACTTCGGTTTCTCCAAGTAAACACTTACAGCACTTTTTATACAAAGCCCCACCATTATAGGGCACCATAATGTTTGGGACATATTAATGTTACTTAAATGAAATTAGTGATGTTTAGTACTTTTAGTAGTATAATACTGAGAGATTACATCATACAGATATACAGCAGGTTAAACTATACATGTGCCAAATGTGGATCAAAAACTTCTTGACCACAAGTTCATAAAATCTAAGGGTGGATATGTCGAACTACTATAGGTTTATGAAGCAAAAACTAAGCAGTGTACCCAGTGTCTCCAAATCTATCCAAAATGTCTAAATTATGCATTGCTGTAAATCACAACATATTCACGTATTTCACTGCAAATCATCATCATCATAACCTTTATTTAATTCTCAGAGGCACAACTGAGGGCCAAGCCCTCATTTTCAATGTAGCCGAGATTAAAAAAACATTTAAGACACAATAAGTATACAGACCTGCCAAACTTGGGAAAATATTTTGAGTACCACAATAGTCAGTGTAATGCTTAGTTCACATGCTTTCGCACCACTTCGCTTTGCACACGAAAGTCTGCAAGACACACACACACACACAATTCTAGTTTTGACTGTAGAAGTGATCAGGCAAAATGTATAATTTGACCTGATTCTAAAATATCACTTGCACTGCACTGGGCTATAATATGATATACTTGCAAGTCAAAAGTTTGAGTACACCTGCTTAAAACCATTTTTTCATGATTAATATTTCATTATATGATATGTGTACTTATACAAACTGATAACCATAAGTGAATTGCATTTAAGTATTAAATAAGAATACAAAAATGTATTTTGTATATTGTAACATATGTTTTCATGTTTTCAAGTATTTACAGAAACTTATGTTGTAATGTAAAACTCTGTCCTTAATGAATAAAACCAAGTTTCTGTTCATGATTTCTATTTTTATTTAAGAATTAAATAATTGAATCAGCTTATACAGGCACACATCATATAGGGCTAATGAAAAAAAATATTCAATTTAAAAATTATCTAGGAATGTAGGCCTTTGTAACTAGAGGTTTACCTAAATTATTACATGAAGCTTCTTGGTGGCTAATGTCAAAATCATAAATGCAAAATGCATGGTGCGGAAGTTGAGGGGCGGAGGTACGGCCATTGCTCCTGATATTTTGTTCCAACAGTGCGTGCGCGATTCAAAGTTTGAACAGGGAGTCTCCGTGGCGTTTGAGTTATATGCAGCTAAATAATTCCATCAGTTATTCACACCGTACCTGTCTCGTAACGAGGCTAAATCGTATGCGAGCTACTACTACGGCTAACTATATACACAAATTTATCTCGTTAGGATATACCCCTTGAAATGCATCATCACGTAAAGTTACCGAACATGTTTTAACGTTTTATATGTTAACATTACGGTCACATTTTTGTGCTTGATTATTACTCTCCCACTTCCCACTTTACCTCAGCAATGCAGCGTTACGCCTCGGTGGATAATAAAGTACCGCTGCGTATCAGTGGATGTTGAGTGGGTCGGGGAGGAGTTACAGAACCACAAGGAAAAGGTCGCATCCGGTCCAATCCGAGGGATGTAGTTTAAATATCGAATAAATGTACGGTATTGTTTACTATTGATTGATTGTTTTCCGTAATTAAATTAGAATAATATTTTTCTTTTTTGCGTAGTTTCAGTTGGCATTTCGTACATGCGTATTTTGACCAAGAATTGCGTGGTTGGTACACAAAATGCGTGCAAGTTGGCAGGTCTAAGTATAATAAAAGATCACAGTATATAGCAACAGTAAAACCAACACAGTATATTATAATAACTAGAATAAAATAAAATATAATAAAATAAAATAAATAAAATCAACTGTTTTGTTTCAAAAAATTCACTGTTGCATCATTTTCAAGTGGGAATTATAAGATTTCCGTCAGTACAGTGGTATAAAATATCTAGGGGTCCAGAAACATAGCCAAGAGTCTAAATTGCCCATATGTAGGAGTATATTAATGAATGGTGTGTACCCTGTGAACCCTCTTCTCCAGGCATTCAGTAAAAGCACAGGCACTGATAGTCTGCAGTTGGGACCCGACAGTTTAAAACTCATATGGAATGTGAGGTCATTCACCATAGTGGGATGTGTATGACCACGTTATAAGCAGCAAACTCGTTTGATTGAAATGCTTTCTTTGCTGAAATAAAAAGTAACCGAAGATAAAACTGAAGGAATATCCATCCCAAAAAATGATCTTGGTCCCAAGTTCCCATAAAACATTCCTCTGTCCTTAGTTCTGAATTTTACAGTTCTCAAACAGGGTTCCGAAAGAGAAGGGTAAACAAAAAAATAAAGTAAGGAGGACCTAAAGAACCAAAAGCAGTAACTTTGTACTAATGGCTGAGGAGCGGTTAAAAACACCACAGAATTAGTCTTTATCCCTGGTGAATAACATGGTTTAATCATACGCATGGTGTTTTCGCTACTGCAGTTATTGGAGCAGTCCATTCCGCTGCAACAGCAATGGCTCTACCTTGACCTGTACCAACAATACAACAAAAAAATATTTTATTATTGTTTTTTAACGGGTGACCCCTACCTAGATATCAGACACCTGCATTAAAAATGTGGCCCTGGAAAAATAACACTTACTGTGCTGCTCTTACCTGGATAACCCATTGTCGATGCTGCCAAGCATGGTAGTTCTTGGCGTCCTGGTTGAGGATGTCTGCGATAAACTCCAGTTCCTCGGAGGGGTCATTCAGCCACTCTACTACCATGCGTCTATGGTGCCTGGACCAGAAAAAGAGATACCACAGACCATGTCATTTCCCAGTATCTACAAAAATATGACTAGTTTGGCTCAGGAAATATTCTTGCAGATAATTCACTTTTATTATGGACATAATTATGTTGCACAGAGAGAAGAATGCAAAGCAATGGTTCTTACTATTGCAGTTATAATTTATCACTACTTTCCAGCCTGAGTACCATTTACTCTACTAATGGGGGTCCTCTGTTTGAGATAGTGCTGCATCTGTCATACATAATATCACAAACGCCACCCAATAATGTGAAATGTATCAGTACAACCACTAAGATATGAACACATTGAGAAATGGAGGTCCTTTGTAAGTATGGAAAGCTAAAAAAATAACTGAAATTGAAGAAAAACACTTTAAAATTTAAGAATTTTAATTGAGCCTAGAATAACCAATACAAGCTAGAGAGCAAGCCATTCTCAAGCTATTATCGAGGCACTTAAGTTCACTAAAAATGGCTGTTTACAGCTTGTGAAAATCTGCTGTACATTTCTTTGCTTATGCAATACACAATATAAAAGCATGAGGTAGGTTTGCCTATACACAGAGTGGCAATAGAAAGTTCAGACACCCTTCCAAAATTTTCACCCTTTATTGCATTACAACTAGGGATTTCCTAATCCAGGCGTTTTGTCTCCCAATCCGACCTGTTTTGACTGCCGATACAGACTTCTATACCGGTAATTAAGATAGCACAGCATTAGCCGTGGTAACCTATTGTGTTTCTAGGAATTCATACATTGGTAACTTTTCTAATTTGGCACACACAGGTTACCTGTAACCTGGACACAAAAAATGACAACAAATGGCCCACAGGTGGCGCAATAAGAACCACTCTTAGTTAAACCCTTATATCTCCCACCCCCTGAAACATACCCCCAGGTGCAGATAAACTGCAATTGGGACCTATCATGTCTTTTCTTCCATTTCAAATTTTTTAACAAACCTTTGATAATCTTCTTTGCATGAACCGTAAGTCTAAATGACACCAAAAAGCTAAGTGACTAGATAAAAGATGGTCAAGATATTGACCAATCAATTTATGCAATTTTGCATAAGATTTTCCTTTTAACGTAACATCAAGGCAGAGTAATGAATTCAAGAATCACTAAAACAAGCTGACTTTGCTGACAAATTATTTATTGTATTTAGTGACCCTAAAAATGTTGTTTATTCTATTGAGTGACTTCTTCAACACTTTAACTTTCGTAATATGAAAAAAAGGAAAACAGTAAAAAAAAAAATTAAAAAAACCTTTTTTGCCTCCTAGAGCGATTTCAAGATTTGCGACTTGCGGACCTTTTCTCCAGCACTCGTCACATTTTAGCTTTCTAGCTGATGTCTTGAGGTTTTGCTTCAGTATTTCTAGATAACACTCCTTCCTCGTGATGCTATCTATTTTCTGAAGTGTACCACTCGCTTTTCCAGCAAAACACCCCCACAACATGATGCTGCACCCCAATGTTTCACAGTTGGAATGGTGTTCTTCAGTTAAAATCTTCACCCTTCCTCCATACATAGTGCTGATAATTATGGCCAAACAGTTCTATTTTTGTTTCATCTGACCAGAGAACACTCCTCCAAAAGGCTAGGTCTTGGACCTGGTGATCGCCTGCAAATTTAATTCTGGCTTTTTTATGCCAGTCTTGGAGTAGGGGCTTCTTTCTTGTGCAACAGCCTTTCAGGAGATGGCAATGTAGGCTTCTCTTAATGGTGGATGTAGATACTTTTGTAACTGATGCCTCCAACTCCTTCACCAGTTCCTTTGTTGTCTTAGGTTGACTGATTGATTGACTGACTGAAATTCTTTATTGATCATTAAAATACAAGTGGCCCCTCTAGCCAGAGATGCCCCAGATACAGAAATCATCAAAAGGATAATAAGGCTGCATTCACACCAGATCAGGCAATGTGGCACCTTCCCGCAGGGTTGTGCGGAGGTGTGGGCGTGTCACTACATGGCCCATTTGTGTGATGTCATGTCGTGAACTTTAAGCCCCCCCCCCTTCCATTTCCTGTCTGCTAACTCGAACAAATGGACACAAACCGAAGGAAGTTTCTTGCTATCATTATTTTGCAGCATAGACTGCAAGCCAGATGTGGACGTCGAAGCTGGGTACACAAAATAAACCAAGCGAGGACACAACTGGGAAAGTATCATCTTTTGGTCCATGAACTCCATAGTGCTAAGTACAATAAACTAGCATGCAAGAACTGCTAAATAGCTAATCTTTTTTATACAGCTTAATTCCAACGTTCGGAATTGATATTTAGCTAGTAACTATTGTTTTGGTACTCCTCCCATTACCCGGCACTGTCAAATCACGATGACAATCATAAAATCAAATCTTCGGAAATGAATCGCGTCAGTAATTCATCTGACAGTTGCTCGGTAAACAGCAGAATGCTACATGGTAATTTAAAGAACTTACGTGATTGGTCACCACAGCATGACGTGGGGTTGCGATTATGGCAAAAGTTGATTCTGGTTCTACTTCTTCCCGCAGGCCACTGCGTTTTTTTTCTGCACCCCATGCGGTCCTCACTCCCGCAGCCTAAATGCACTACCCACATTCAAATGAATGGGAGGACTGCCGTTTTTTCCGCATTGCCTGATCTGGTGTGAATGCAGCCTAAAGCTCAAAGGCTTATTTCCATTGTGGTCCTTTGATTTTCAGTTGTACCTTTCAAAAAAAAGTTTTTCCAGCCCTGGGAGTTAATTTGTGCCTCCTTCCTGAACAATGCATAGTCTGTGTGGTCTCAAGATTTTTATATTTGCGTACAATTGTTTGTACAGATGCTCATGGTATCTTCAGTTGTTTGGAAATTGCTCCTAAGGAGGAACCGGGCTTGTGGAGGTCCACAGTTTATTTTATGAGGTCCTGGCTGAGTTGCTTGGGTTTTCCCACGGTATCAGGGGCAAAAGGCAGTAGCACTAAAGGTAGGCCCTTAAATACAGCCACAGGTACCAATTAACTCTCAATTAACTCCTAATTATGACAATTGGCAAATCAGAAGCTTCTAAAAAGTAACTGCATCAATTCCTAGAATCTTCCAAACTGTTCAGAGACAGTCAACTTGGTGAATTTTTGACACAATGAAATTCTGATATAGTGAATTAAAGCTGAAATAAATCTATTTCTAATCAATTGTTTTAAAGTTACCTTAGATGTAATTGACTTGCCAAAAGCATTAATTTCTTCCAGATTGTTCAAAGAGACAGTCAACTTGGTGTATGTAAACTTTTGACCCACTGGAATTCTGATATAGTGAATTAAAGCTGAAATATAATCTGTCTCTATTCCATTGTTTTAAAATTACCTCTGATGTGAACAAAGCAGATGCCCTAATTGACTTGCCAAAATAAATGTACGGTAACATGAAATGTGCCGAGTTGTGAAAAACTGAGTTTGAATATCTTTACCCTAGGTGTATGTGACTTTTGGCCTCAACTGTACTTTATACACTACAATACTTAGCAAGTCCCTCTGTGGCCAGTTAACTTGAACAGACACTACCACTTTTACAGAAAGCCTTTTAAATTCCCGACTTTCATTCAGCTAGTCAAAGAGTTGACATCTCCTGTTGGGTCCCAAAAAGACAGTAACTCCCTGACGGATCTGCGCCAACTTCAAAAAGAACTTTAACATCATTAGTAGCCTATTCCTTAGCAATAAACAGAGCTTTATTTTGCACTTAAGAGTGCAGTTAATAGTATACAACAGAGCTATATATGAGCAAATTACATAGCGTTTATGTCTGGGTTCAATGTGTATTGCAGAGTTTAAATATATTGCAATATAAACAAGACAAATTTTTACATGTTATACAATGTAATTCTACTGTCAATATCTGAGACTAAACATGGAATATACATACAACCTTAGCATTGGTTTTACGCGTAGAAATGTCCTCTTCGAGTCTGAGTGGTCATATATTGTCTTGTGAAATATAAGCTCATTTTTCATTTGTGACACCTGGGTACCTTCCGAAATAGCTGTGTGTAATACCACGCACCTTGTTTACGGTGTTGTCAACCTTTTAGTATAATCTGGCTTGATAGACAATTAATTTATTCAGAAGGTGACAGTATAAGCTTTCTAATGATGTATAACATGTCTAATTTTACTTTTGAAATAGTGTTTTATAGCCCAGCGTAACCGGAAGTTGTGAATCATCTTTGCAACCTTACGCATTCACTCTGCAGTAGCAGTAAAAGACACTGCACCAGGAAAAATCTACAGGTGAGTTTAGTCATTTAAAAAAATATTAGGGCTGTCAATCGATTAAAATATTTAATCGCGATCAATCGCATGATTGTCCATAGTTAAAGTTACAATCTCGAAGATCTCCGTTTCGTTCTCTTTGGCGGTACTAATGGCGAGAAGCGGTAATTGCAGGTGTGTTTTTGGACCTCACTTCCCATAGATCCAACCGGATCCAACCAATGTCGCCTGTGTGACGTCAGTCAGTTTGCACCTGGGCCATGCCAACTATAAGACTTACTATTTACTGAATAAAAAATGGTTGTTATAAAAGTAACGTTATGTACATACTCATTCATTGTCTAACATTAGGCTAACATAAGCTGTCTTTACACTGCTGAGCCGGGTTAAAATACTGTAGCAGACCTGGGGTAGAATTAGTGATCATCAATTTCCACAAACGTTCTTTATCCACCTTTTGCCTGGTATGAACATATTTACACTGCAGAGAAGAATTCGTGGGATTCGCTGTGGCTTGTGCAATTATGTGTCTCGTGCAAAATAAACAGTCTTTTTCGTGAATGATTGTTGTGTGATATTTTTGAAACAACTGCCTTGCAAAATGTTACCTCTGGTCTTTCTGGTTTTGCTAGCTAAACTGTTCACTGAGCTGGATGTTAAATTAGCAATCAGAACAAGAATAATAAAACAAAAACAAAGGAGATTTAATCAAAAAAGGGCATCAAAGCTGGAGGAACATATGAGGAAGCGTAATAAAATAATAACGCTAATCCATACTGCCATATTCTTTTATTTAGTTTTCTCCGGCTTGACATCTTTACACAGAAATCAGACTCTGCTCCACCTATACCCTGGCTTTATTCATTAATCATTAATTTAATCATTATAATATATTGATGAACTTGATGGCAATGTAAATAACTAACATTAAGGACAGTTCAGATCAATGATTCGGAACGAGACAAAACTATTTTAGAATGTTGCAGAGAAAATTGCAGCGGTGTAAATTGGTTAGTTGCAGAGCGTCTGAAGCCATCGCCTGGAGTCTCAAAAGACCCACCTTGTCAAATCGTCAAGTGCAGTTTTAGAACGTTTATAATCAGGCGTCTTGGAATTTTGCAAGTTGCATCCAGTCTCGTTGCGAATCATTGATCTGAACTGGCCTTTAGTTAGCTACATTGCAATGTTGCAACAAGGTAGCATTGCATTCGAGAGACGGTTTGCGAAGTCGGTACTGGTCGGTAGCGTTAGCTAGCATTTTTTCTAATTGTTAGCAGACATTAGATTGTGTTAATTACATTAGCTAGCTAGCTAACGCAACATTACCTGATATGAGAGATGGATACTGTGCGCAACGTTGTCTAAACTAATGTTGCCTTTCTTGACATGGTCCGGTAGCTAGCGTTAACTGTGCAAATAGCTATGTAATTTAGTAATGTTACATTGTAATCAAATGTAATACGAACTCTACATCAACAAATAATATGACCTCTCATGTTACACAAAAACTTTTTAGGGTTCCATAACCTTCCCCCCTCCCCTTCTCTGTTATTGTAATGCTAGCAGACACCGGAAAAAAATGTACGCCGCTCACACACAAGTCAGTTGAAGAGCGAGCCTGTTGCGTTAGCTCCGCCTATCCTCTCTGGCGGACCAACCACTAATGGGTGATGGAAAACGCATCACTAACTATGCGCCGCTTCCTGCTTTCCCGGGAATGTCGCCACAGACACCCAGTTCTTTAATTATAAATAATAATAATAATAATAATACAAATTAATATAACAGGCTCAATCGCCATTGTGTTACCTAATTTGGCGATAGATAGTGACTTAACAGACATTTATTTTAATGAAAATCTTTGAGATTATTACTTTAAGTTGGTTATTTTTTCAAGGTTCTTAACAATGAAATGGAGATCTCAGATAGGTCTGCACTTACCAATTACAGAAGTATCTAAGCCCCTCTTTTTAACAGGGGCCTACTAACAGCAGTTTTTAATACATTTGAAAAAATGCCATACAGGAGGGGGTTATTAACCATTTGCAGTAGCTCCAGGCAATTAAAAATGTTTTTTGTAGGCCAGGCATCAAGGCAGCAGGTAGATGGCTTGAGCTGTCGCTGTTTCTTCAAGTATTTTATGATCGATGACAGTAAAATTAGTCATTTTTGCCAAGTTCTTTTTACAAGTGCAGACATTTTTATTTGACATGGGAGTGTTGATGGCTTGAATAATGTTCTGAATGTTGTGACTAAAAAAGACAGCAAACTCATTAGACTTATCAGCAGAAAGGAACTAAGGAGCTATTGGTGCCAGTGTGTGCATTATTGGAATTTGTGTTGATTATTTCATTCAATATTGTACTTATTAAGGCTCACTTTATAAAAGCCATATTGAACCTGCAGTTCAGCTTTTTGCCATGTGCGCTTGGTTTTCTGACATTCTCTTTTCTGCCATTTCACAGCTGGAGCAGCTCAGCTGCACAGAGATATTTGTTTTCCAGATATACTTGGGACCACTGCCCTTCCTTATTTACATAAATGGCCTTGACAGGAACATTAGTACATTAGTTAAAGGGGAATTGCACTTTATAACACTTCTGGGCTAATTTTCACACCGACCCAGTGTGTGCATCCCAGACAGGATGAGCAAGCAGATATTGGCAGACTATGTCATAAAAGTTCTAGGCATCATTTCGATTGTCATTCTTGCTAACTTCATTCATGTGTTAGAGATGTAACGTTACAGTCTTGTAGTTCAGCTGATGCGCCAAGCCCTATACCTCTGTATTCAAAACAGGAACGTTACGGTAACGTTACGCTCAGCGAGACACATGCGTAGACCACCACACATGAACACCAGTCGTCAAAACTAGGATTTCAATTAGCTAACGATAACGTTATGCTATCCACTGACATTATTACGGTATATAGCCAACACACTTACATTTCTGAGAGAGTCCCATTTGGACCATCCAGTGTGGAATGTCGTTTCCAATTGATCCTTGGCATTCGGAACAAAGTCTCCAAGACTCCGAGGTTGGTGACAGCTGAGAAATCGGAGTGCCCTGTTGCTAGGGTTGCCACCTGTCCCGTATTTCAAAGTAAAATGCTACGTCCCGTATTGATTCAATATGGGATGCAGTTTGTCCCGTATTTTCGTGCATGTTGTTTCATATATAACACTAGGTCTTCAACATGCTGAGAATAACATTCAAACCAGTTTTACAAGCGGAGCTGAGAAGTGTAATTTTACTGGTGGTGACTGTAAGCTCCACACACTGTAAGCTGCTGCGTGAGAGTACACATTACGTCAGTGTCATCATCGCTGCCTCACTGATTGCCTCGGGATGAGAAGTGCCTCGCTGTCAAGTGCGTACCGGATGAAAAACAATTTTGCACCCCAAATCAGCCTGCAAATTAGCCAGCTCTTCTTCTGTGTATTCCGGCTCAAATCGATAGGGAACAACAATCCCATGATCAAAAACAAAATCTCCTTTGTCCTCAGACATTTTCAGTTTCGCTAGCTAGTAGCAATACAACACTACTTCTACGACTAACCTAGTGTTACTGTCTGCAGGTACGCCCAACATCAGAAGTCGCACAATGATATGCATCCTCGAGTTCGACACTAAACTGCCTGGATCAACTTCCTGCATTTGTGAAGGAAAGCAAAAATATAACAGCGTAAAATATTAACATAATGAAATAACTAATCGAAAAATGAAGGGCGACAAATTCATTAGAAAGACAATATCAGTCATGAGAAGCAGGGACATGTGTTTACAATGAGTCTAACGTGGAGTATGATATTGAATGGGCTTCTATTGGATGGGGGGGTTAGCTCACACGGGAATCAAAAATCTACAAATATCTAAATATTGAAGCAAGCAAGCAACCTAAAAACCGTCTGGGATGTAGGGATGAGCGGGTACACCATTATCTGTATCTGTATCTGTTCAACCAACAAAATTACCTGTATTCGTATCCGTACTCGGAATGGGCGGGGCTTAGACCGGAAGTGGGCATGACCTAACCGGAAGTTGGTATTTTAACCTCTTGGCGCAAAACCCCTAGTGGTCGGCAGGCCGGCGCACCGAGATTACTGAACTCGGACATTCAGTGCTACTGCAACCAAAGTACGAGTTAAAAACAGAAACGCTTTGTTTTAGTTTCATTAGTAGACGATACATGACAACTATGCCGAATACGGAGTTTCGCCGCGCCACCATTGTCGCTCTGGTCATTCATTTAACACGCCCCCTCCCTGCAGTCTCATCTGCAACTACACCCCCCACCCATTATATAATGGACAATATTGTCTATCTGGGCATTCATAAAAAATATTCTTTCACCACTCAAAAATCGTATTCCGTTATAGCAACAAGATATACACAATGGCCCTAAGATATGCCAGTATAGCAGTGAAAACGCTGCTCACTGAATAACAAAATAAAGGAGACATCGTTTTTTTGAATAAATACACAACCTTACCATTGGTTTTACGTGCAGAGATGTCGCTTTTGAGACTGAGTGGTCATATATTGTCTTGGACAATCCGTTTACTAAATGTTAGGAAATACAAGTACATGCTTATATCATGTAGTCGCTAGCTAACTGGCTAGTTATCCCCACTGTAGCAGCTAGTTAACTGGCTAGTTAGCCCCATAGACATATATACTTCTATGGTTAGCCCCACTGTAGCAAGCTAGAAGCTAGAAATGTCCATTTGTAATCAGTAATATGTGCTTGTGTGTGAATGTCCAGTGTGTTTAGCTATGGTGAGAATAATGTGTTGAGCGGAATCTGAGAATTGCAAACTTTATTTTATTGAGAATATATGACAATAGATAATAGATCCCTGTGGACAGAGTGGCTGTGACGATGGCAAGATTGTGTTGTGTGGCGCAGCTGCAGTGAACTTTGTATAGGCTTTGTGTAGAGGAGGAGCTCTGTGTGTGGCTGGCCTATCACAGAACGATGTGGAAACTGGACACAGCTACCCAATAAGGATTTTCCTTCATCACAAGTACGGATATTGACACATTTTACTTGGATGGTACTCGTGCTCGTAAAAAGTACATTATCCGTACCGGATACTCGTTTCATCCGAGTATTTGGTTCAACCCTACTGGGATGCACACAAAACTCCGGGTAGGTGTGAAAATGAGCCCAGAAGTGTTATAAAGTGAAATTCCCCTTTAAGTTTGCAGACGATACAATATTCGAAGAAAAACTGTGAGGAAATTAATCCAAGAAGATTTAAATAGAATCCAGAAGAGGAACCTGACAATTGAAATTCAATATAGTGGCATGTAAAGTTGTAAATGAGTGATATAACAACATAAGGCAGGAATACTTATGTTCAGCATGTGGGAAAAGAAAACATTCATCAGGATTACTTTGGAGGAACAAAATTGGAATGTGCTCAAATTAAAAAAAGACTTGGGAGTAATGGTTAATCAAAGCTTGGTTCTAGGCACTAGGCACTATGCTGTAGAGGAAAAAAGGTCAACAAGATGCTGGGATACATAGCCAAAAGTATAGAGTATAAATCCAAGAAAGTGTCAGACATCATTTCACCACTTGGCCATTCTCAGTCATAGGTATCTTCAATGCGCTCGGCCAGCATAGCATGAAGATAAGGCAGAGAAGGAACTGGGTTAGCCATCTGAGGTGTGAATTGTGCATCTGCGCGTGAATGTGTGTGTGTGTGTGTGTGTGTCCGAGGGGATGTCCATGCCCCTCTGCCCTTCTCTTTTTCACTAGATAAATTATGCGGCTTTCTTTTAGTGAAGTCAGTTTTGGGCAACCTGAGAAGTTTGCAACAGTTAGTTGCAAAGTGGGAATCTGAGTCCTGCATCTTGATCTGGCGTCCTACATTTGACCTCTGGTTCTTTTGGAATATTCTGCTGTGTTTTGGTTTTTGCATTTTGGATTACTTTGGGACAAATAAGCTCTGGTTTTGTCTCTTCTTTCATTCATTTCTTGTGTAACTGCCCATGTCTGTAACCTATATTAATTGTTTTAAGGTAGTTGAACCATATCTTTAGATTAGATGTGAATATCTGTTGTGACTGAACAAAGTTTTCTATGCCTTTCAATGAATTCAGCGATTTAATTGATAATTGATATCTTTGATTATAAAAACCTTTTCCAAATGAATAATTAAATTTATAAAATAATTTCCAAATGAATTCTAATTGATATTTTTCTATGTTGAATAAGTGAGGTGTTTTATTGTGTTTGGTATTCGGAGTGCCGGATGTCATACGAGTGTGTTAATCTGATACACCTGGGATATGCACGAAATCAAAGGGTTGCACATGTTTCACAAATCCCACATTTGTGTTTCACAGGAAGTTTTATAATGAACAAAGAACATTTCGTGAGAATTTAAGAAAACTTTTGCGAGTAAGACCCAATGTGTGCCAGCAAAATAAATAGAAAATGAGCATATGGTTACCAGACTTGGTAGTTTTTGGGTTGGTCCTCAATGATGGTGGTAATATAACGCATCTCCTCTCTCAAATCTTTTTCCAAGGCCTGTAGTAACACTCGACGGTAGTGCCTGCAGGAACAGATGTAGAGAAAGGTATAATCACTCAAAACAATCACAGGCCCCTAACTTGAACAACTATCCCAGAGTATATGGCTACAAGGTTTTTCAACTAAACACACCAGTCCCTCTTTCACATTAGAAATCTAGCATTCATAAATGTTCTCACTGAATCTGCCTGTTCTGTCTTTACAATAAACTTCTTTATCCAACATTAATACCTACCAGGGCTTGACATTAACACCCGAAGTTAAGTCAGTTTGAGGTGATACCACATGATACAACTCCCATAAGCACTAGGTGCACACTGTGTGCTCATCCCATTGGTCCATCCACTTCACCCTCTCACATAGTGCCTCCTCAGTCAAGCTGAGCGTATCTTTAATAAGAAGGTGCATCGCTACCAGATTTGTATCTGCTGCCGGATTTGCACCACACATGAGCGCATGCGTATGCTGCCGATCTGTCTCCAGCCAGATCCGTACCATGCAGACACAGTCACAATTTATGAGAGTAACCCCCGAACACACAGCAAGAAATTGATGGGTCGCTAAAGCGTAGTCAGCTGAGGGAGCGGCATGAATTTTTCAACGTGTTCTCGTTGTAGTCTCGTGCAGCTACTGAGTTTTGATGAAGAGAAATAATGTCACACAATGCAATGTATCAAATACACATTTACCATATAGCCTATCCTTTAAGTTTCTAGAGTGATACTGATAATGATAATTTTGCCATCTTGTTAGCTAGCAAGTGATACACATCTCTCTCACTAGCTATCTAGCAATCTCTATATATATTTCTCTCATTAGCTAGATATAGAGAAATTAGTCACATTGACACCAAAACATGTTGAGTTTTATACACCGCTAGAGAGCTGGCAATAGCTAGCTAACAAGCTATCAATCTCCCCAACTCTCACTAGCTAGCTAGTTAGCTTATAATCATGTTGTAAAATGTAATGTTATTTGCAGACGAGGCCAAATGTTTACATAAACCTCACAACTCTGCACATTTCATGTTATCACACATTTCTTTTGGCAAATCAATTAGGGCATCTACTTTGTTCACATCAGAGGTCATTTTAAAACAATTAAATAAATAAAAATTTATTTCAGCTTTAATTCACTATATCAGAATTCCAGTGGGTCAAAATTTTACACACACAAAGTTGACTGTCTCTTTAAACAGTCTGGATGATTCCAGAAATTGATGTAATGCATTTTCAGAAGCTTATGATCATGATCAGCGCTGTGCATGGAGGAAAAAAGGTGAAGCTTTTAATCCGAAGAACACCATCCCAACTGTGAAGCATGGGGGTGGCAGCATCATGTTATGGGGGTGTTTTGCTGGAAAAAGGACTGGTGCACTTCAGAAAATAGATGTAAGCGTTAATTAGTAGTGTAATGGTTTTTGTGAAGCATGCAACAGTGATGACGTGAGAGTTGGAACATTGCCAAAACGTGGTGGACAGTTGAAAATTGTTTTCATATCATCCCATCCCCAGACAAGAAAACATACGCGAGTACAGAGTATAGAAATACATACAATAGTTAATTATTACACATTTAGGTATTTACCGCTTTGTGTGACAACATTCTTGCATTCTTTTTTAATCTGATAGCAATGTTTCATCTTAAACCTTCATTTATATGCTTTATAATGGACAAAAAGCATTTTATTCATTTTTTGGGAGGTACAATACAAATGTCAGCTACAAAAGGCAATGAAAGTTGATGAATACCATGTCCTCTACCTATAAGATAAATCATAAATCTGTATTAAAGGCCCCCACGCATGAAATATGGACTTTTGTGTTTATGTGTTGACCAATGTGTTTATGATTAAATTGTTTACTAGAGCACAAAATTGTTTACAAGAGCACAAAGTTCTTCATAGATCTAGCCTCCTAATTTTGCTCTCAAAGTGCACCAGATTGATGCATTTAACTTTAAAACGTACTAAATTTCCTTCCGAGGGAGCATGCCCCCGGACCCCCGTAGAGTGTCCGAGGTCCACCCACCATAGTCTCACTAAATCCTGTGGGAAACACTGATGCAGGGTTTCATTGATATGAGGTGTTTGTCCCATTTTGCAAAGTCTTGTTCAGTGAGCACACCCCACACTTCACTGCCATATAATGAAATTGGTTGTATGACTGATTGGAATATTTTTTGCCAAATTTTGATTGGCAGTATAATTTGGGTATTTCTCTTTATGGCATAGAATGCCCTGCGTGCTTTCTCCTTCAGTTCATTTACTGCCAAAGTTAAAGCTTCCTGTTGAGCCTATTTTCAGGCCTAAATAAGTCTAACTGTTAGTGTTTCCTACTGTTTTATTTGCTAATGTGAATCTGTATTTGTTTCCCTGAGATCTGGATCTTCTTTGAAAAGTCATAATTGTGGTTTTAGTCATATTCACTGTCAGGGCCCAGGCTTGACAGTGTTTCTCTACCAGGTTCAGGCTCTGCTGCAGTGCATGCTGTGGGTGACAGCAGAACCAGGTCATCTGCATAGAGAAGGAATTTGATTTCTTTATCATGAAGGGTGAGTCCAGGTGCTGCAGATTGTTCCAACATAGTCACCAATTCATTGAAATAAATGTTGAACAGAGTTGGACTCAAGCTGCAGGCCTGCCTCACTACCAACCCCTGGGTGAAGAATTCTGTTCTTTTGTGTCCAATTTTAACTCCGCATTTGTTTATGGTGTACATTGATTTGATTATATCATAGATTTTACCCTCTACACCACTTTGGATAAGTGTGTAGAAGAAACCATTGCGCCAAATTGAATCAAAGGCCTTCTTGAAATCTATAAAACAGGCAAAATTTTGTTTTTATTTTTGTTGGCGTGTTTTTCTACTTGTGTGTAGGGCATAAATATAATCAGTTGTACGTGTTTAGGAAAAAACCCAATTTGACTTTTACTCAAGACATTGTGCTCAAATAAGGAAGTCTAAAAGTCATGTGTTTATTATGCTACATAGAACCTTCCCCAGATTACTGCTTACACAAATGCATCAGTAGTTATTGGGGTCTAATTTGTCTCCACTTTTAAATACAGGGGTAATTAATCCTTGATTCCAGATGTCAGGGAAATGACCTACGCTCAGAACCAAATTGAATAGCTTTAAAATTGCCTTTTGTAGTTTTTGGTTGCTGTATTTTAGCATTTCATTTAAAATGCCATCTAGCCGGCTGGCTTTTTCAGATTAGAGAACACGAAGTTTGTCAATCAATTCCTGCTCAGTGATTGGGGTGCCCAACAGATTATGATTGTTTTTAATGCTTAATTCAAGTTTGTTTATTTTTTTGCAGATCTCTTTTTTCCTAAATTATTTTGATGCGATATACTTTTATATAGGTTTTCAAAATCATCTTTCCATATGTTACCATTTTGGATGGCCAATTCCTCTTATTTTGTTTGGTTTAATTTTTTCCAGTTTCTCCAAAATCTGTTAGAATTGATGGACTCCTCAATTACTGTCAGTTGTGCCCTTTTGTGTTGTTGTTTTTGGTTCTTAGGTTTTGCTTATAGTATTTTAGTGCCTTAAAGTAACTCAGGCGTAAATCCTGGTTTTGTTGATCTCTGTGTTTCTGATTAGATAAGTTTTTTTTTCCTGATTTCTTTGCAGTCTTTGTCAAACCATGTTTCAGCTTTGATCTTTTTTGGGGAATTTGATTTTTTCTTTAAATGAGATTAAAGCTACCTTTTCATATATGTTATTTACATTGTTGACTGCCAGATTTAGTCCTTCTTTATTCTGAGGGAATGTAGTAACCAGAAAGGTATCCAATAGTGTTTGAATTTCGTGATTATTGATTGCTTTCTGGTATTCCTCTGTGCTGTTTGGCTCCCATCTGTATGATTGGTTGATGTTGTACAGCTTACTGGGATGGATGTGGGTGCTGGTGTTAGGTTCTGTCCTTTTGAGATAGACTGTGATTTAGCTGGGGTCGGACACAGGGGTTAGTGGCTTGACAGTAAATGCTCTTAGAATGGATCTAGGTCTGTGACCACATAATCTACTGTACTTCCCAAAGAGTAACCTCATATCCTAGCATTGACAATATATAGACCCATGTCATGATAGAGCTGCAGTAGATGTCTGCCGTTTTGATTCATATCGTGGTCGGAGTTATTTCTGGTAAGTTTGTTACATTATTTAGTAAATTTGGTCCAAATACGTCCTTGTTCCCATCCTTACTGATAAAGTCAGGCTGTGTGCCTGTCCGGGCATTTAGGTCCCCACAGATCAGCACATTCCCCTGGGCCTGGAAATGGCTGATTTCACTGTGGAGGTTGGGGAACGTGTCCTCCTCGTAATAAGGAGATTCCGAGGGTGGGAAATAGATTGCACATAAGTGCAGGTCATTTTTTGATGCGATTAATTTTTAATTTATTTTAAGCCAAATATGTGATTCCATTTTTTAAATTTCTGTGATGTAGTTTTTGAGCTCTGATTAAACCAAATTCCACCAGAATCTCTTCATGATTGGTTGGGGCTTTTTTAATTGAGGGGACAATTGTTTCTTTGTATCCTGGGGGACAGAGAGTATCTACATCGACTCTACACCAAGATTCCTGAATG
The DNA here is from genome assembly GCF_018555375.3 of Anguilla rostrata. Classification (NCBI taxonomy): domain Eukaryota; kingdom Metazoa; phylum Chordata; class Actinopteri; order Anguilliformes; family Anguillidae; genus Anguilla; species Anguilla rostrata. The sequence continues at coordinate 238,103 of NC_057944.1, forward strand.
ATGATCATGCCAATATTTTTTAACATTTTCTTGGAATTCCTTTTCACACCAAAAACTGGGGAGTTCAGGCCCTGGATGTTCCACATGCTGACAGAAAATGATTTCAGCATTTTTGGCACTAAAGGATCTTATTTGTTTTAAATAAGACAAACAGTGTTGGAATATATAAAAGTATGGAGATGATAGTACAAGTTATACTAATATTACTATTTTAACATAGTACAATATGAGTATGTTACATCCCTCCGCTTCAGGTGGGGGTGCTGGCCGTTTGGAGGCCTGTGTTTTTTATTGTTTCAGGTAGTTGACAGCACCTGTGGCAGTGCCCATTTTAAGAATCTTGGAGTCAGCTTCTCAGAAAGGGGCTTTTTCTCCTCACCTTTGGACCTCGGCCGTGTCCTGATTCCACCATTATGTTTTGCAGTTATCTTGTTATTTCGTATGGTTGTGTAAAATAAAGTTATAGGTTATTTTTGGGAAACCTTGCTTGAGAACAACCGTAACTTAAATGGGGACTCGTCCGGGATATTTTGGATCCTTTTGGTTTGTGGCTTTGTGTAGTCACATTGTCCTTTGGCGTCTGCTTGGTTACTTGGTTTGACACGTGGAATGCGTGTTAGCCCACTGAGTGCGTGGCTTTATGTTAGTAAGGCTTGCATTTGTGCCCTTTCTGGATGGCACACTGTGCACAGACACTGATAGCCGCACCTTTTTTGTCAGAGGGGGACAAATAAGTAACTTGACCTTCTTCGCAAATGAGTGGGCTTTTCTCTCTCTTCCCCATGCTGGCAGCTGATGACAGTGAGTTGGCACTCAAGTCGTGTGTTTGCCATTTGGAACCCCGGGCGGGTCCAAGGGACTTGTCACTTGATTGTTTTCCCTTTTTTGTTTTTGGTGGCTAATATGAGTGGGGGTACGCTTCGGGGCACTGAGGTCGACTGGTCAATTGGTCTGCTGATAGTGCTCACGAGTTTAGTGTTCAAAGTCGCCCCGAGCGCAGAAAACCACTGAAGACTAGCTTAGTTTATTGGGTTAGATAGGATCGGGGAAGCCAAAATAGAGGTAATGGGTAGCGCTCACTGATTGGTTCTCTAATCACTGTGGATTTGTATCACCTGTTTCGTCCAGCTGGGCCGATCGAGCTGGGGAAAAGAGAGACTCTTTTGTTTGACTTGCTTATACGGTTTTTTGATAGCGCTGTTCAGTCTGATAACTGGGTCCCATGTCAGATAATTGTCAGCTCATCCTCCTGCACGGTGTTTTGCTTACATGCGTTCGGCCACGTTAGACTGGTTTAGCCCAGACGGTCTTTCGATTTGTGAACTTCCCGTCTATTGCTTTCTTGTGTCACATTGTGGAGTATACCATTGTGCAGTTTTTGGTCTCTGAACATTAAGTCTCTGTCCTTGTCCGTTTCGTGTTAGCCTGGTAGTGTTAACGATGGCTTCGGTCATAAACGATTTTATTGCGGAACCCTTTTAAAGATCAGCTGTTAAAGATCGCAAAACATTATTTAATTGAAATTCCTAGCAAGCGATATATAGAGAATGTTAAAATCATGCCCCTAGACTTCCCTGCGGCGGCGACGACGTGCTCAGTCTTCCCTGCGGCGTGCCTGCGCAGACTTCCCTGCGGCGTGCCTGCGCAGACTTCCCTGCGGCATAATGCCAGACTTCCCTGTGGCGTGCCTGCGCAGACCTCCTTGGCGTGCCTGCGCAGACTGCCCTGAGGGATGCATGCCCAGACTTCCCTGCGGCGTGCCTGCGCAGACTTCCCTGCAGCGACGACGTGCGCAGACTTCCCTGCGGCGTGCCTGCGCAGACTTCCCTGCGGCGTGCCTGCGCAGACTTCCCTGCGGCGTGCGTGCGCAGACTTCCCTGCGGCGTGCGTGCGCAGACTTCCCTGCGGCGTGCCTGCGCAGACTTCCCTGCGGCGTGCCTGCGCAGACTTCCCTGCGGCGTGCCTGCGCAGACTTCCCTGCGGCGTGCCTGCGCAGACTTCCCTGTGGCGTGCCTGCGCAGACTTCCCTGTGGCGTGCATGCGCAGACTTCCCTGTGGCATGCCTGCGCAGACTTCCCTGTGGCATGCCTGCGCAGACTTCCCTGCAGCGTGCGTGTGCAGACTTCCCTGAGACATGCCTGCGCAGACCTCCCTGCAGCGTGCGTGCGCAGACTTCCCTGTGGCGGTGACGATGTGCGCAGACTTCCCTGAGGCGTGCGTGCGAGCGCAGACTTCCCTGTGGCAGCTACGTTGTGCATACATCCAACATACCTGACAAAATAGCAACCGCAAATCCACGTTTCGGTGCCTGAATTAGAGTCGTTTCTGCGATAGCAGAGATGAATTTGCTTCTCTTTTCTTTAGCTTTTGGCAGTCTGTAAAAAGATAGCTCCGATTTCTTGTTGAATGTCCATGGACCACTGGTTCTTTAGTAAGCTTTAAGGATCACTGTCGAGTCCAACTGCGTTTAATTTAAGCAGATAACAGTTTGTTTTACTCCTGGTTTTGCAGTTTCCTATACTAAAGGCAGCCATGTGGCAGCATGTTTTGCCACTCAGTCCCAACTGTGGGGGCGTAATCCGGTGGGAAAGTGACGTCAATTCATACCCTCTATTAGGTGGGGTGGATAGGCTCCAGACGGTCCTGGTTGGCTGGGCTGGTGCTGCTGATTCTGTGGGTGGGGTTGGCGAGCCGCATTGGAACTTGGAGGGGTGTGCTGGCCTCTAGATAGTTCTGTGATGTGGGGTCCAGTTCGATGGATGCTGGATGGATCCCTGTTGTTCCAGGGACTGCTGATGGAGGGTCTGCCCAAAGCCGTGTCCTTTAGGGGTTTGGCGAAGATGCTGACTGACTGTTTGTGCAGGTGAACGTGGTCATGGAGGTTGTGGGTTCCGAGGGCTGGATGGTGAGCCAGATGGACATTCTCGTGAAATATCAATGCTTGCCTTTTGTACGGTGAGGAGATGAAAGTCCTTCCGGGGCAGAAGGGTGTATATGATTATTTTTCTTTTTGGGAAGGCCTCTGTTGCCCTCTCTGCCACTCTCCTGATGGATCCAGCCACCCTCTCCTGCTGTGCACTCAGGTCATTGGTCCCTGTGTGGATTATAATGTGGCTGGGGCTGCCAAACTGTGATTAGGAGAGTATCTTCAGAGCCTCTCTTGTTGTGTAGCACCAGACTTCTGACACTGTTCTGCCAGGAAATAGCTGCTCCTCACTTATAAATTTCCCATTTGTATCTATTAATATAACAATCTCTGTGTTGGTTGATGTTGCTTTGGCTGTGCCCTATTTGTTCTCTGTTTCTGTAGCTTGGATTGTTGCCTGAGGGGTGCGTGGGTCAGGAGAGGTTGGAACACTGCTAGCTGATGTGCACTTGCCTGCGCTGGTGGTTGTGTCTGTGCCTGCCGGAGACTGTGTTGCTGGGGTGGGGGGGGTTGGTTGTGGATGGGGGATTCTCAGTCTGGGCCGCTTGGTTGTCTGTGTGAGTGGTGTTAGAGATGGTAAAGGACTGAAGCTGCTCCACCACGCCTTGTACAGTCCTATCAAGGTGCTGCAGCTCCACCCTGACTGTGGACAGCTCCCTTTCTACAGTCTCTTTGTTCTGTAGCAGTGCCCTCACCTCCTCCTTCAGCTCCCTCACCTCCCTCTGCGTTGCTGTGAGCTCCCTGCTCACCTGGTGGAGCTGCTCTTTAAGGAGCTCTGTGTTCTTGCTGGCAGTGAGTTCTTGCCAGCTCCTTCAGCTCGACCAGCTCCACCTCCTGCAGGGAAAGGCTCTCCCTCATCAGGGCCATGGTGCTGTGGAGCAGCTGTGGGCTGGGTCCTCTGGGTCCTCTGGGCTGGGCTCATCTTCCGCAGGGGCAGGGGGTTTTTGTGCCGGGTTTCTGGGGATGGGGCCGATTTTAGTTTTCAGGTTGTGCTTAGGTGATCTGCTGTGACTTAATCGCCTCTGTTTTGCTTTTTCTGTGTGTGCTCTCTTTGCTATGGTCGTAAAGTCATTTGCAAATGAGTTGAGAGCCTTTTAACTCCCCTGAATGAATATGGTTCCACTGTGATATATATTTATAGTTAATTTAGGATTCTTTTTCCTCATCTTTAAAAACGTGCCTTCCCTTGCAAATGCCTCTCAGAAAAGTGAATTTAATATACTGCTTAAAAGCATTATGCCAGACATCTGTGTGTTGTGTGTAAAACAGCAGGTCTGAGATGACATTCCTGTCTTCATACAGAATATGATCTGCAGCCTTTTTCTCAGGGCAGCTTCTCAGTGCTTTGTCTTTGTACTTCTTTCTGGCCTGTTCGGTGGTCAGTGTCTCCGGATATACAATTTCAAAGGGATGAGGGAGGGGTAGTGTTGCTGCAGTGGCCATTCTCTCAAACTGTTACATTCTTTTTTTTAATTCTTTAATTTTTTTTTTTTTAAACTGCCACTGGTAGCCCAACTGCCAATTTTAGAGGCTAATACCTGGCTACACTATAAGCTATTAGCAGCTAACAAGCCTAATGGTTTATGTTCTCTGTAAAAATTATATTAAATTATATGAAATATATTTTTCAAAATACTGGACTGGGAGGCTTACCCACATCTTATATCCTCTTTTCTTTGGATTAAGATTCTTCTCTTTTTGGTTTCTTTTCTTGGTTTGACTTTATCTTCCCTTAGCTGGCTGTACAGTCTCAACGGTTTCCTATAATTTTGTCTCAAATTGTCATTAGGTTTTGTTTTGGATTTGTTCTTGACCAGTTTTTTTAACCAATTTTGCTGTATATTCCAAATGTTCATCTGTTTTAAAACAAATTCCCTTCATGTTCAGGAGCTCATTGTAAGCATGATCTCTCTCTCTCTCTCTCTCTAATTCAAATTCAAATGCTTGATTGGCATGACATATTTAAAAATACATATTGCCAAAGCGTAGTGATAACAAGAATCAACCATAGTAAGAATATATATTTAAAATAAAAATAATAATAAAAATAACAAAACAAGCAGCAACAACAGCATAAATGACAGTAACATAACATTTATTATCTATTAAATTTACTAATAAATACTATTACTCTACTATAATATGTCTATATTATTCTATGCTCTATTAATGCTCTATTAAAAAAGTATTATTTTCTCAATAAAATTATTATATATACATATACATACACATGTACAAATAAATATATGTATATTTATATTCACACACACACACACATAAACCTGTATATATACACACACGTTTGTTAGATGTTTACCCACTGTCCCTCAGGCTGTGACAGGCAAAAATGTATCTACCTGCGAGTGAGGCTGTCGGTCCTTCTCCTAATAGGACTCGCAGCTTTTGATCATTTGTTAGGGAGGAAAATTTGTTTTGGAATTTTACATTTTGGACCTTATTAAAATGTGTTTTCCTTATCTGTGAATGTTTTTCACAATATAGCAGGAAGTGCATCTCTGTCTCTACCTCTCCTGTCTGCAGTGACCACATATATGTTGTTCTTTGGGTAGCCATGTTTTTTGTGCCTTCCTTTTTCAATTGCTAAGGTGTGGTCACTGAGCCTGTACTTGGTCAGAAATGACAGAGAAGAGAGACTGTGCCAATTCTCCATTTAGGGCCAAGTAACAATATTAGTTTGATTTGTGTTTTGGTGTTATTATTCCAATGTTCCCAAAAGGCATATTTTGTTTGTTTAATTATTTGGTTTACTCAAATTTCTGGTTGTAAAGCAGTGCTGGTATGAGTTTGGTCAGTGTTTGGTTTTAGTCGTGACCAGCTGACAGAGGACTATTTTTGGGTTTCAGATCATGGGTTTTCAGTGCTTGAAATTGCATTGTGTCTTGGGGACTTGATTTTAGGTGCATCCAAAATTCAAGTGCTCTTTTTTAAATGTTAATAATGTTGGGGACAACAGAATGGACTACAACTCCCAGTAAGGGAAACCCCTCTGTCTATGTCACTGGTGACGTAATCAGTGTCACCTCTTGTTTTGGTGACATAATCGTTTCCGCCCCTTTATCGTAATTTCAAATGGACAATAGAAAATACAGTAAGTACCGGAAGTACCATAAAACCTTCGGATGAGCCGTGGTTCGTTCTCTCTCGCCTGCTGCTAAAGGTTAATCATGCTTAGTCAAAGGGTTAATTATATACCTTATGAGTAGAACCATTTTCGGGAATGATACGACGAAGGTTAAGGGGGGTGGAAGGCTCGGGGGCTTCTAAGGCAATACGTTTGTTGGCTTATGCTGATGATGCAACCATGTTGGTGAGGGATAGGGAGGATGTGCAGGTGTAGGAGGATAGCCTCGGTGTCTATGAGGGTGCCTCCAAAGCAAGGGAACTGGGGGAAAAGTGAGGTGTTAGAAAGTGGGTCATGGAGGGAGGGAATCCCTATCTCGGCTGCTGGTTGGGCTTGCAGTGGGGCCAGACAGGTTAAAGTACTGGGAGTTTATCTGGGAACAGGGGCTTTAATGGCCAGGAATTGGGAAGGAGTCACAGCCAAAAAGTGAGCCAAAAAAGTTAATGCCAAGCCCTGATACCAACACTAAACAGTGCATTCTAATAATAAGTTTAGAAAATAAACCAAACAAATTAAGAGAAAAAGACATTGGTCGGTCATGAAAAGACTCCAAAAGATGACACAGTAGTTTAACTGAAAATAATCAATAAAACAGATTGTGTGTGATGCAACTTACAACTATGTTATTATTACTGTTATAAATACTATTATAAAGACCACAGCACTCCCTTACCATACAGTGTAATTGGCAGCATTGAGTTCGATTGCTTCAGCTGTCAGTGTGAATGCCCTGTCACTTTTTTCATCTTTCTTCAGCAGTGCTCGGAAATAGTCATACACATCAGTGACTGTTGGGGGATATAAAAACAGAAAAGAATGAGAGGTTCTCATGTTGTTAAATTCACTAAATGTAACCATATAATTGTGAAGCATTGTAGTGCCCCTCCTCTCAATGGAATCAGTGTCAAGTACAGATCCTTCCTGACTAATGTGGTTATCCCTTATGTTCCATTTACATTTTCGCACCTGTGAAACAGCGAGCCTGGGTAAAATAGACCCAGGACATTATTTAAAGTAGTATCGTTTAAGGTCAAATGTCTTTATTTCAATTTCAAACAATATAAACAGTATATATTAACCATTTTAAGGAGTAAAATCCCAAATACACTCTATGAACAAAAGTATCTGGACATCCCTTGGTCTGACAGTTTTTCATCATTTTGGCAAGGCCCCTTAGTTCCAGTGAAGGCAAATATTAATGCTACAGCATACAATCACATTCTAGACGATTCTGTGCTGACCAACAGTTTGCGGAAGGCCCATTCCTGTTTCAGTATGCCAAATCCCCTGGGCACATAGTGAGGTTTTGACAAGAATGGTGTGAAAAAACTTAACTGGCCTGCACAGAGCCCAGACTTCAACCCCATCCAAGCTCCTTTGGTAAATTGGAAAGTTAACTGCAAGCCAGGCCTAATTGCCCAATTAGGTGCTCAACCTCACTCTTTTGGCTGAATGAAAACAAATCCCGGCAGAAATGCTCCAACATCTAGTATAAAGCCTTCCCAGAAGAGTGGATGCTGTTAAAGCAGCAAAGGATTGACTAAATCCATATTAATGCCCATAATTTTGGATGAGATGTTGGCTATCAGGTGTCCGCATACTTTCGGCCATGTAGTGTACGTAATTAGAATGTTCTAAACTGAACATTCTAATGCAGATGTAACAATTGCTACTAGCAATAAAAAATCAAAATGACTTATCATTTTGAAAAAACATTCCAAAAAACCTTTGCCACTTACGTCTGTTAGATCACATTTAATATTGAAAGTATAATTCAATTATGCCAAAGATGTGATTTATATCAAAAATCCACTTTGGAAGACATGGGGGCATAAATCATGTTTATCTATGAAACAAGGTTTTCATGCAGAACATTGATATTTATCCTTTTGAACTGACATTTAATGTCAATTATTTGTCATTTTTATCTTATTATAGTAAAAAAAAAAACCATATATGCAAACGCAAATACACATGATGAACAACAAGTAGAAACACAAAACTAAAAAGATCCACATTTGTACTGGGTTAGTACTGGTTAGTACATCTCTCAGATTTACATCTTTGCAAATTACATGAAGTACATCTCATTCCTCTGTTACTCAAAGTAAAACAGATCAATGTGACCCAAAACAAACAACTCCAATTAAAATGATAGTTCAGATTTTGTCCACCCAGATCTGTTGAGCTACTCACCACACAAACTATGTGATAAATTGGGCAACATGGTGGACACAAGCCAGCTTGCCTCAAGTACATATAATTCACTGTTAGTCCTGTTACCCAAATGACACTGATTTAATGGGGCTAGGAATGGCCCTCTAACACCTATTAATAATAATTAACAATAAATGCACTATAAACTTAAATAAACGCTTTTTATTTGCATGCTGTGATGCAGTGTCGTGGGTGGTCACTGATTAGCTATGTGATGAACAGTCAAACAAAACCCGAAGGAAGAGTTGTCGTACTGCCTTTTATTAGGGCCAAAAACTGAAAAACAACAAAAATCTTTATAAAAAAAGAAACAAGGAAAAACTGGTAACAAAAAATACTTCACAATGCCTAGGCAGGGTAAACCATCCACAGCAAGCTGAGCATCCACATACAGCAGTAGTTCCCAAAAGAATAGTCCCATTAGGCCCGAGAAAGAAGCCTATTATTTGGTCCAATGATTAGGCAACAGGCAGCACCTGCAGGGCTGACAACCAAGCACAGCTGCTGCCATACCTGTGTGCAGGGCATAGTATTGTGGAAGCAGTGTGATAACTTGGGCCTATTTACCAGCATCTGGAGCTGGTTCAATTGTCTTTATTGATGATGTATCCAGTGATGGCTGGAAAAGAATGACAGCCGAAGCCTACAGACACATATTGGCCACTAATACTCTTTGCCCACTAAAATGCGTGTTTAACGAAATGGCATGATAAAAAGTTGAGGGAAAATTGAAATTAAAACTTACAGTGCGGTTTTCCAATTATTTAGTTAAAAGGAAACGCTTTTGGTGTAGTACATGAATATTCAAGCTTGTGTGTGACTAGGAGACTCCTGACTAGATATCCAACCATATACGGATATGCCCTTCAGCTAAGAGGTGAGGCACATGCAAGATGCAGCCCTCCAGAGAAGCCTGGCACATGCCCTAAATTGTATAGCGGACCTAAAGTTTGACTGTCCTCTGAAGGAGAGCCTCTGCCTGCCCTAGTAGCTGTATCCACCAGACATTCTCATTTCATCAGTGTGTATCATATCATTTGGCCTAAAATTGTTTGGGTAACAAAGGGATCTGATAATGCAGGATGGGTGGGAGCCACCGGGTACACAGCGAATGCCATTTCAATGGGCTGACAACCTGTTAGCAACAGGCACAATATTGGTGACAAAAGGAGGACTACTTTCTAACTGGGCTAACTCTCGTTCTTACTTCTGCATGATACAAGGGAGGTGATCACTGTTTTGTTCCCGCATTTGCTTGAAAATAGTATAGAACTAAATGACCTGCTCGGCATCACATCGTAATCTTGCTTTTCTGTTCTTCAGGCTTATCAGTGGTTTGCATCTTGTAGTGTACCCTCTGTAGCCCTGTTGGTGTAGTCTTCTACATATGGTGGACTTTGACACATCTACACCTGCATCCAGGACAGTGTTTTGATCTGTTGGGCTGTTGTCAGGGGGGTTTTCTTCACCATAGAGAGTATTCTCCGGTCATCCACTACAGTGGTCTTCCTCGGTCTACCGGGGCTTTTGACATAATTGAGTTCACCAGTTGTTTATTTCTTGTTAATGATGAACCAAACTGTTGACTTGGACATGCCCATGGTTTTTGCAATGTTCCTGATTGATTGATTTTCATTTCTGATGATGTAGAAATACACCCCGTGCATTTTGAAATATGGTGGGTGGTCATTATTTTTTTTAAATATGAAAAATTCTGCTTATATTAGTACATATATCATCATCAAATATTAGGCCTAAGTGTTTATAAACAAGTTTACACAGTTTAAAGCATTTTTAATCATGATAGAATTGGTTTAAACAGGTGTGTCCAAACTTTTGACTGGTACTGTGTGTATATACTGTGTATATATATATATAGGCCTATATACATATATATACATATATATACATATATATATATATATATACACACACATATATACTCACATACATACATATACATACATGCAGTGAACTCCATAATGTTTCAGACAAGCCATTATGAGGCAGAGAATTAAGAAGAACAGTTTGCAGGCGCTTCTCCAGGTATTTCGACACATCCAGAAAAACGCAGTGCCTCAATCTGTATAATGTGAAACTGAACTGGATATACTATTTGTATTGTTATATCAATGATATTTTGTTACTGCAACATTGAAGTTTGAGCATGAGGTCACCTGATATATACAAATATAATACCATACATTGAACTGACATATAGGCTACAAGTCTTGAAACAGTGAAAACTTACATTTCTCTGAATATGCTATCTTCACAATGGGATTGGGGCCGTCATCCTGTGGAACTGGTACAAGGTCAGCCCACTCTTTCCTGTCCCTGTAATGAGATTGACAGAAAGGCCTGTTGTCATGCAGTAGGCCAGCACCAACTCATAACAAATGCACTGCAAATTCTGCACAGACCAGGATCAAAGGCGCCAACTGCTCCTCTCATGTCATAGCAGTCTACTGACCTGCTGTTAGCTAGCTGACATTGCATGTTATGCAAATCATGAATGGGTGTTTTTTTTTTTTTTTTTTGAGGGTGAAAATGGGGAGATGAGCCTGGTCGATTCCAGTCCCCAACTTCAATATAATTTTGAAGCCACAGGGCCGCTGTTTGAAACTGAGACATTTTAGCACATACTGCGTTTTCATTTTATGACGCATCCCATAACAATACATACCACAAAATGGAAGGTATGCCATCCCGCCAAGTTACGCCTTGGCGGGGGCATGTCCCATACCTATACAGCACCGAGAGTTTGGCACTTTTCAGGGTTCCCCACCGAAATAACCACAACAGCCACAGACACTCAGCCCTTAAAAACATTAAATTATGTACATTCTCACCCCATTTCAACAGACAGATTTCATAAACAACTTCACATGTCCACACAATAAAGCCCCAAACTAAGGGGATTTTGCATTTTCTCCTTCTTCTTCTCACTTATTTTTCCTGCCGCCTATCCCACTAACAACATGTCTCCCCATTGGACATTTTACCGACACCAGCAAAATCCTCATCCTCATGACCCAATAAAAAAATTTCATACACACGCAAAATACCCATACCTTTTTACTCTGAAACATTTCCAGTTTAAACAGCTAGCCCGCCTGTGGCCTAGTGGGTAAGGTTACCGTCTTGGAAACATGGGGTCGTAGGTTCAAGCCCAGCTAGGGACATGTTTCTTTAACCTGCTTTTACCCTCACTAATAATTGTCTACTACTTCTCAATTATTGCTTTTGCACCATATCTACCCGCCGTTCACCGAACGTATACACTGCATTATGATGTACCGTCTGCACGTTCAGTTATTAACCGGCTACAATATTGCAAAGCCATATGGATTCAACAGGGAGCTCTTCTGTGCTTACTGGCCTGTGTTCTTTAAAACCACGGACAGGTTTGCTTATGATATTTCACGCATTGCACAGCTATGTCATGGTGCTGCACTAACAAAGTCACAGACTGGTAAACGTCTGGTTGAAGGATTGAATCCTGCCTCGCCCTCAGGCAGATAATTTCCTCTTTTACACTAACGTTTTCTTACGCTTATATTTGCTTTACCAAAACTCACTCACGGCCACCCATATGCATTTCATGATGGCAAATGTATTCCTTTTATTAAAAATGTTACACCAGGTCACCACTGTGCTATTTCTACTAACTATATTTCTTCACTTGACTGTTTTACATATAGGCCTATAGCAAACCAAAACTGCTACCCAATATTTCCTCAGTTCTTTCAAGTCACTTGGCCCTGTGTTTTGTAATCTTACCATTTTACAATGTCATGCAAACTTTGTGTCAGATCAAAGTGTCAAATATTTCGTATTGCCTCATGGAACACATTGAAATTCATGTAGAAAACTGCTGGTCAGTCACTACAGGAAGCATATTTCTCCAGAAAACATATGTTTATACTCGCTTCTGAACTGAATTTGAGTAAATGTACAAGTGATTGTATATTTGCAACATACAATAAATACATGTAAAATACATATTGTACATACATACATAGAGAACTTCTTTATCCCCATGGGGACATTTCCCTCGCAGCATGTTACATTCACATTTACAAACAGACATTTATACCAAGAAACATACAATCATTCACGCAACAGAAAAGCTGGGCACCAAAATACATACATACCAATACAAATTGGACATATACACGCCTATTCAATCAATCTTGACTGTGAGAAAGCCATCCACACATATGTTTGGCCTGTCCATGTACTGCATGCTTATACACACAGGGCCAAGTGACTTGAAAGAATTGAGGAAATATCGGGTAGCATGGCTGTGGAATACATCTTATTTAATTTCGGTGAGGTAAGACAACCTATATTGTTTCTAGTACCGTAATTTGGCGTCATTTTGATATCAATACTTTTAATGGCAGGCCTGAATTTTGGGAGTGTGAATGAATGAGTTATAGACGGTGTATGTATTGTATGCGTGAGTAACTTGGCATTTTTGTACGTTGAAAACGTGTTTTTTATGAGAATAGTTTTACTGTACGAATACCACAATGTTTTGGTTCATGTTGTTGAAGGAAAACATAATCCCACCCTAAAAATCGCACAGGTGATGATGCGTTTCTATCGAACGACTGATTACATGCGGAGGGAAGCGGCTAATTTTTAAAATCGTATTATAGGAAACAACAGTTAGCCTATATTCTGGCAAATTGGCTATTTATTGTTATTTGATAATGTAGCATTTATGACACTGCATGAAGAATAAACTGCCAAAATATATTTTCTGAAAGATCGCCAAAACAGGTTTTACCTCCGTAACATCAGCTTTGTCAACTCAGATTTTGTATATTTCTTTTTTAAATTACCAGTTAGTGAGCCTAGATTTTACAGTGAGCCAATTTTGTTATGATTAGGCCTACGTTGCAGGCAGAACGTTCGACCTCTCCTGGAGCTATGTGTCGAACAACATTGTATTGCCTTCAATATTAGGATTAACTTGGAAGACAAAATATTTGTTGCGTAACGTTTCAAGTTCCTTTCATTAAGTAAAACAAACACGTAGCTTGGCTGCAAGTGCAATTTTAGTTAAACTACTTAGAGTGAGCCCACCTATTATCGACCGGGTTCGCGAGATAGACAAGAAAACGTAAACGGATTTGCAACTATATAAAATATAGCGAAATACTGGTAACAACCTGTACCTAGTTATGTAGAAAAAAATGTCCCTGTTATCCTCCGGAGATTTATTTTTTTCAGTCCTTTCGCTGTTTTTTTCTGGGCAAATATGTCAGCAGTCGCACGGTGCTAGCTTTAGTTTTTAAGGGGACAGCACTGACCACATAGAGATTAATGGAACTTGTCTTTACTTGTTAGCATATAGTATAAGTGCCCCGTCTTGCGTATTTGAGGTTAATATGAGAAAGGGTGGTCCCTATCAGCATTTATAGCAATCAGTACATATTCACAGTTATGACCCAAGTCGCATGATGCAAAATAGCCTTTAGAAAGCAGTTGGAAACTGTGGAGCGACGTTTGCGACATTGCACCGGGAATTCCGAGCGTGTTCCTAGTCTTAAATTGATATTGCAAATAAGGCTGAGTTAATATATCGACATATATATATATATATATATATCAATTATGCAATACTATCAAATCAACAAGCATCCGAATTATTAATTTAAGCATATTAAATTATGTACCAATTACGTACCACATGAAGCAAACGCCTCCCGTCAGTGTAATTACCAGCTAGCTAGCCTACTTAAGCGCGGGCCTGTCATCGATGTAAATATGATAGCTAGGGTTAGATACCTGTAAAACACATATCCGCCTTGGTGTTCGTAGCTAACATCGTCAATCTCTGGCTCCTCATCGCCCTCTTCCCCGCTTGGTTTAGGTTCTTTCAATTCCGAAATTTCTTCAGACATTTCTGCTATTCCCGACATGTTCCTTCACGTCCGTCTAAGACAGTCAGCCATAAAGCGTACACATGAACTGAAGAGGGTAGGAGGAGGGGCCAGACAAGTAACCTCGGAAATAACAATAGATATGAACTGTTAACTAGATACACTTACTTCCATCGCTGAACTCTATGATATGGAACGGACGCCACCGCCCGCTTAGATAGCCGAAGTTGCAGAAACCAATATGGCGTCCAGTTCAACCAACCTCTCCATTCCCCATAGGCTGTAATGTAGAATCTCCAAGCCTTTTTCTAGAAAATGAAATGGTCTACAGTAATGTGTTTAAGCAAATTATATCTGAAATACATATAAGAATAAGAATCAATGTGTGATTTTACTTGATACGATTCGATAACAAAGTTATATGTGAGTTGTTATATTCATCCTACTCAGCGAAGAGTTCAACACTAGACTCTGGTTGGTTGTACTGAACACGTGATTATGACTAGCTGATGAATGGACTACAAAGACCATCATGAAATGGTTCTGTTGGTTGAGGGAAATATGGTTTCATAAAGTAGTTTGTGCAGGCAGTGATAATTCAATCTATCAACTGTTAAGTGTTTTAGGCTGCTGAAATAAAGTTTATAAATATCAATCTTGATGTAGTGTAGCCCATTGTTTAAAATATCATCGAGAATATGTCTATAGGTTTTGAATGAGGTCACACACACAAAACCGTAAAATTCAAAGTCGACCCAACTCCTTCTATTATATAACATTACATTAGCTGGCGCCAGTAGAGACTGAACTTATAAAGACGAGCTGAGACACGAGCTGCAATACAGCCATGCTTTACGGAGGATTCCTTGACACACACCGGGAAACACCCTGAGCTCAGGAGGTCTACAGACAATCACGTGGTATCGCGCGACCCAACGCGATATGACCACGTACCGCTGGTAGTACTGGCGCAACTCTTCCTTTTGTTTTTTTTTTGTTTTTTATCAAAATGAGAACAGGTAGCGTACACAGTACTGCTTAACACTAAACTATACTGCATCGGTGGATCTTCTGGTTGTGGCGATGGAGTGATCGGACGCATGGCGTTTGCTCCCTGATACTTTATCATTTTATAATATCTACACCCAGATTTTTAAGTCGTAAGAAGTACCACTGCAACTTTCAAACCAAAATGAGTACATCCCATGGAAGCCGCGACAAAAACCAACTACAACGGACTCAACACTTTAGCCTGCAATTTAAGGATGCTAGCAAGATGGCTTCCAGTGCAGCAGCAGTTAACGCTCAGCCGCTAACAGTCAATATGCTAGTCAGTGAGCTTGAGAAACTACGTAAAGGCTGGTCCATACTTTCTGTGTTCCGCGTCCGCAGACAGCTGCGGACTCGTACCGGTCGCGCAGACGCGCACCCGGTTCCATTCATACTACAATTGAGGGTCCGCGTCGGTCTGGTGTTCCACGCATGCACATTTTCGGATCTACACTCCATCCCAGGTCCATTACCACAGAGTGAATGCGTAAGTGAATGCAATAAGAAAATTTTTGGTTACGCTGACCTATAAAACGTTATTCCAAAAGCAAAATTAGACATGATATACATCGTTAGAAAGCTTATACTCTCACTTACTGAATAATCAATCAAGCCAGACTGTACTAAAAATGGGGACAACGCTGTAAACAACAGGTGTGGTATTACGCACAGCTATTTTTGGAGGTACCCAGGCATCACAAATGCACGTGTATTTCACAAATGGATTGTCCAAGACAAAAAATGACCACTCAATCTCAAAAGGGACATCTCTACGTGTAAAACCAATGGAAAGGTTGTATATTTATTCAATATTTAGTCCCAGGTATTGACTGTAGAATGACATGCCATCATTTTTTTAAAACTTGCTCTGGAGAAATACAATTTTTGAGTGGTGAAAGAATATTTTTATGAATGCCCATATAGAGTAATATAAATGTGGGTAATGGTAAATGGACTGCATTTATATAGCGCTTTTATCCAAAGCGCTTTACAATTGATGCCTCTCATTCGCCAGAGCAGTTAGAGGTTTAGGGGTTATGTGTCTTGCTCAAGGACACTTCGACACACCCAGGGCGGGCTTTGAACCGGCAACCCTCCAACTGCCAGACAATCGGTCTTACCTCCTGAGCTATGTCGCCCTGAGCTACGGGTAACGGCAGCGGATCTCCTCGCACAACTCTCTTCAAAACAAGCATCCATTAAATTTTGTTATCTGGAGCATGCGCAGTCGGCACATGCTATGCGTACAGTCCGCGTGGTCACAAATTTTGGGCTGCGCGCAGACGTCCACATAGGGGTCCGTGGGGACCCTCGCGGACGTGGGCGGATGACGACATTTACGTCTCACGGACCAAAGCGGACCCTCGCCAACACACGGACGTGGAAAGTATGAATTAGCCTTAAAGGCGTAACAGATGAACTTACCGCTTCCTTGAACACTGTCCTGGCCCCAATCCAAGCCTCTCTCAAAAAGATCACCGCCACCGTGGCCTCACACACCGCCACCATCTCCGGAATGGAAACAGCTCTCACTGCCCATTCGATGGAATTACTACTCTGGAGCACGAAGTGGCCACACTGAAATCTAAGTTGGAGACCACTACCTAGACAAATTTAAAATGTAAGCTAACCACTAGGGCCCCTGGGCCCCTCAGCGCTTACAGTGTGAGGGCCCCCAGGCCCCTTGGTGTTTAAAGAGCGAACTGACCACTAGGGCCCCTAGGCCCCTGGGGCTTAAAGCGTGGTCTGACCACTAGGGCCCCCGGGCCCTGCACTGCCTACAATGTGAGGCCCATGGGTGCTTAAAGCGTGAGCTGACTACTAGGGCCCCCGGGCGCTTACAGTGTGAGTTGACCACTAGGGCCCCCAGACCCCTCGGTGCATACATCGAGCGTAACACCTGGGCCCCTTGGTACATACAGTGCATGCTTAAAACGAGAACCTCACCGAGAGTACAGTGCTGTACAACTGAGCCACTGGTTGGCACCAAGCAGCAAAAACCAGACTTCATTTTTGAAGCTCACTTCCTGGTCCTGATGAGAGACGTTGCTCACTAGCGCCACTATGGTTGGCTCCAGTATAGGTGTTTCCATATCCGGTGTCCATGCAAGTCTACAGTACAAATGCGGTCAAAATACGAAGTCAATAATTTTTTCTCACAAGAACAAATAGTCGCAATATGTGTATTTTATTTGTCTTATGACTGTCCATGGGCCGATTTCATGATTTATTGTGTCATTTGGGCACTGTTATAATATTTGTTGTGAACCAATGAGGTACAGTTTGCATCAGTTCCTGGTTACTGCGGAGGACTAAGCTACAGTAGGGGCTACAGTCTATGGTCACTGGGGTGGCAGGTGGGGCCTCTTGGCTTTGACATTGCGGCTCTGACTCATTGTCCACAGTCCACCTGTGCAAAGTCAGAAAATGCAGACATCCCATTTCGTAGCGATTTCATTATGGCGTGTGCTATTTACAGATGCACTGATTGACCATAAAATAATCCTCCTCTGAAGTTTTTTTGGAAGCCAAGTCATTTTTACTATTTCCTTTAGCCTACTTAACCAAATAATTAGTTGGCAGAAAGCGAAATCAGCTAACGCTTATTTGCTATATTTGGTAGTCCAGTGTAACAGTTCGCAACTTTGGCTACCTAGCCATTTCACTAGCAAGCTAGCTAACTAACCCCATAGACATATATACATAGATGCCGCATTGGCTTTTGGATCATACGTCAACGTCGCCATCATACTGGACCAAGCAAGACTGGCCTGAAAACAAATACAAGTAAACGGGGAGCTGCAGTTTTTCTGGATAAAAAGCACAATAACGTTTACATTTCTCAACCGATTTCAAGGAGTCGTTTTTATATTCAAGGGATTATGACCTATGTGGAGTAGAACAAAAGTTTTGAAAAAAAAGTTTTTTTTTCCTACTCTACGTAGACCATAAACCATTGAATATAAAATTGACTCATTGAAATCGGTTGAGGAATGTAAACGTTATAGTGCATTTTATCCAGAAAAACCGCAGCACCCTTTATTTTATTTATATTTTATTTTATTTATAATTCAATATTGTAATATAAGCACTGTCCATTCTTGTAAGATTCTATAATGATGTATTCCAGTATTGCATTACACATTGACTCTAAAAGAAAAGAAAAAAGAATCTCAGTCGACTGAGGGGTCTCTGAAGGATGATTCAAATCGCCGACTTCGTAGGGCAGCCCTACAAATGACCATATTTGGAAACAAACAAAACAGTTAGTTTCCACCAAGCGGTCAAAACCAGACTTCGTTTTTGAAGCTCATTTCCTGGTGATGTAGTTCCTGGTTGCTCACTAGCGCCACTACGGATGGCTCCAGTATAGGTGTTTTCATATCCGGTTTCCATGTAAGTCTACGGTACAAATGCGATCAAAATACAAAGTCAATAATTTTTTCTCACAAGAACAAATAGTCATAATAGGTGTATTTTATTCGTCTTATGACTGTCCATGGGTCGATTTCATGATTTATTGCGTCATTTGGGCACAGTGCCAATATTTGTTCTGGACCAATGAGGTACAGCTTGCGTCACTTCCGGATTACTGCAGAGGACTGAGCTACAGTAGGGGCTACAGTCTATGGTCACTGGGGTGGGCGGTGGCGCTTCTTGGCCTTGACATTGCGGCTCCGGCCACGGTTCACCTGTGCCAAGTCAGAAAATGCAGGCATCCCATTTCGTGGTGATTTCATTATGGCGTGTGCTATTTACAGCTGCATTAGACGACCATAAAATAATCCTCCTCTTAAGTTTTTCGGAAGCCGAGTCATTTTTACTATTTCCTTTAGCCTACTTAACCAAATAATTAGTTGGCAGAAAGCGTTTGATTAGCAGACACTATTATCCAAAGCACCTTACAGAAATCACATAAAAGGTAATAATAATAATAATAATAATAATAAAAATAATTAGTCTTTCCTGATTAGAGAGATGACCATGAGAACATAATGTAGAGTTCACAAATAATTCAAACATGAAATATGAAAATGTCCATGTGCAAAATTGTTCTACCCCTAGAAGTCAGTATTTTGAGGCTCAAGTAAGTGCTGGTGCACACACCTCTGATACTTCTCTATTAAAATCTTAGCCTATTCCCATTGGGCAAATAATGCAAATAATTTTGAATAATTTTGAGTGCAACTGTATGTAGAGAGGCAATATTTAAGAACAGACAAGTCAGTCGTACATTAAAACTAGGGAAACAGCTCAACACTGTAGTATAGCCCAGTATTGTATTGTATAGTATTGGTCAGTGCTGCCTGGAACTTGCTTGAAGCAGCAGGTGCTAGGGCCCAATAGTCAAGGGCCTAGCTTTCAGTTTGTTTTGTCTTTGTTTTTGAAAAGTTAAGTTTCCTTAAGTTGATTTGATGAGCCTAGTATTTCTTTTTCTTCAAATGTAATTTTTTTTTTTTTCCATTTTCCATTTTTTTCTTGTTTTTTTTCTTTTTGTCCGCATATGCTGCAACCTTTTGACTGGTGGAAAAAAACAAAAAAACAAAACACCAGCTGATGACAACTGCCTCCATGACTCCTTTCACCACTTGGCCTAGGCTATTCCTTACAGACATGTTTAACAAATTGTTCGTCAGCTAGAAGGAGGGGGTTAAGTCTCCAATTGTGGGAGGGCCTGAGGCAGTTGGGTAGAGCTACATGAAATGAAACAGCACCATGATCTGATATTGTAATACTGTGATATGAGCAAGAGCTAACATATCTCAATAATCTGTTATCTAAAAGGAAGTAGTCTATGTGAGTATGTGTGTGATGGACATTGGAGAGGAAGGAGAATACTTTTTGTCATTAAATTTAAATCTCAAAATATCCAAAACACCCTTCTGAGCGATGAAATAATTGACAACATTAGCCTACTCAATTAGAGATTGGACCCTGTTCGATGACCTGTCTAATACGGTGTTAAGTACACAGTTAGTCACCCCCTATTATCAAATTGTAATTGTTATGACTGGGTATGGTACAGAATAGCTTGTTAAAGAAGTTACAATCATCATAGTTTGGGGCATAAACATTGACCAAAATAACAAGACTGGCGAATAACTGACCTAAGACAATGACAAATCTCCCATTCGTTTCAGCAATCACCTCCTTAGCTTGAAAAGGAATGTCCTTATGTATGAGGATTGCTGCCCCTCTGGCTTTAGCATAGAACCGTGAGTGGTATATCCGGCCAACCCAGCTTCTTTCCTGGGTTTCCTGTAGGAAAGCTATGGCTGCATCCGAAGAGTCAAAAACATTACGTCCTATGTCTATTCCTAACCACCTTTCCTTGACCCCGATGGAAAATGTCATGAGGTTAAGGAAAGATGTGAAGGAGAATTCAAAAGGACTTAGGAAAAGACAATCGCGGTGCTAAGAGAATCCGACTGCATTTACACTAGGCTACGTAATTACGCAACGGCGGATGCTATTGACGTGCATCTGCATCTGTGCATCTGTGAAACTACAATGTTCCGAAGATGGACTACTAAAAGCGCATCTTAGATACTTCGCCCTGTGCGTCCTTACCATGTTGTTTCATGCAAGCTGTATAAACATGGACAACTCGGTGAAAAATATTACTTCATTACCAAGGTTGTAATTGAAATAAAAAAGGTATAGACTACCAGTCACAAAAGTGAAACGAAATGGTTGTCATATTGAGAATGGTTGCTCATGCTCACCCTCCTGTCCACTCATATATATATATATATCTGGCAAAGATCTGTAGAAGCTGTGGCCTTCCTCACCACCCACAGTTGCAGTTGCCACAGCAATATAAGAACCAGTGCAGTGAGTCTCAGGATCAGTTAACAGAAAATTCATTTAATTGTATTAATTGTAGGGGAAAAGGGAAGGGGAAGCAAAAAAGAACAGAAACTTCTTCCCGGTCGGGGTATCAGTCTTCCTCCCCAGGGTGAGTACAATCCTCCTGGGAAGACAAAGTGAACAGTGGTTAGGTGCGTGAGCTCGGGCACTGGCCAGCCCGCTCCAGGTCGGTCTCCACTCCTTCCTCCCTTCCGCAAAAAGGTTGAACGTTGCAATCCTACAATTCCTCTTTCTTTTTCCCTTGTTGGCTCACAGCCGCTTACCGCCCAATGAACCGATGAGGAGAGACGCCAGGCGCACTTGCTCTCCCTAGTCCCGCGCAGCCTTTCAGTCCTTTGTGCTGCTCCTTTTATACTCTGTGAGGCAATCACTGAAGCAGTCTCAGGTGTGCTGCAGCAGAGTGGAAAATTCCACATACCTGCACTCTGCTGCAGCCCTGTCCATGGTGCTGATCCTTGGAAGCTCACCTGGTCTGCAGCTTGCTGTCCCTGGTCCTGAAACCTTCCAATATTTCAGACGGGAGGTAATGTCCACTCACCACCTGTCCCAGCCGTTGCCGGTGGCGGTAGGCCCGGCCGCCCTGGTGCTTCTCGTGCTCTCTTGTGGAGCACCGATAGGGCCTCGGGGCGCCACAAAGCGCCAAGAATATAAGCAAGAGAGGAAGCGTGCAGAATGCAGAGAACGCAGGTGAGTGGAATTATCTTAACTGCAGGTTGAGGGCGAGAGTCTGCCTATACTGCAACAGAGAACAAAGATCATACAGGAAAAGACAAGATACGTAAGGCAAACACAAAGCACGAGAAACACGAGTTTCAAACATGTTGAATTAAAAACATAATCTGGCTAAAAACGTCTCATATCCCTGTTTTTTTAAAAAGACAGACTTCTGTGTTATGGTTAATATGCTGATTATGATCTGATTATAAGCCTATGCATATAATAGCTTAAGAACCACGACACAACTCAGTCATGTTGATTGTTTGTTTTCATGAACGGCCGAATGGTGCTTCGCTTTAAATGTTATAACCTCACTTAATGTGAAAGTAATTAACTCTAAATCTAAGAGATTAAAAATATTATCTACACTTAAAGGGGCCAGGTCAAATATTAGTCTAATTCAAGAATCTCACCTAATCGATAGAACATGAAATATTAAAAATGAAATGGATTGATCAAATATATTATTCATCCTTTAACTCCAAAAGCAGAGGTGTAGCTCTTATAATCAGCAAAGAGACACCATTTAAATTGATCTCTTTTCAAAATGACCCTCAAGGTCATTTTAATTTAGTGCATGGCACAATTCATGATCAATTATATACTATTTTAAATCTATAAGGGCCCAATATTGTAGATTGTAGATATTTTCCATGAAGTCTTTAAACTTTTACAGAACTACCAAAACTCAAAGACAGTGATAGGTGGCGATTTCAATACAGTTTTAAACCCTGTTATAGCTGTCATACAGGTCTAACGAGTTTGCGGCCTGGTTGATATTTGGAGGGTATATAATCCACAGGAAAGAGAATATACATATTTCTCATCTTATAAGACATATTCTCGCATTGACTTTTTTTTAATGCCATGCATCCTTGCTTTCTCAAATTTCCAATCCAAAAATTCACCCAATAAGTGTATCTGACCACGCTATGATCTCTTTTACATTATCAGTCAAATCAATACAACAACCACAGTCTAGATGGAAAATTAATATATCCTTGTTATCAGATTCAGAATTTGTTGCATGGAAAAGAAGGAATGGAAAGAAATCATTGAGCTTAATGACACTCCAGATTGCACACCAACTGTACTCTGGGAGACAGCAAAATGATTCTGGGGGGAAAATTATTTCATTCTGTACAGCTAAGAAAAAAAAGAGAGAGAAGCATGAGGCTGAATTGGAAAGGAAGGTAAAAGACCTCGATAAACAATATGCAATGAGGCAAACCAATGACGCTTATAAATTTGTGTTACAAGCCCGATTTGAACTCAATAAGTTGTGGCACCGTACTGGGCGTGACGGTGCAGGCAGGGCAGCACAGAAGTACACAGACCGGAGGTTTGGGGAAAAATAGCCCAACAGGCCTTTTATTTAATCAAAATTATAGACAAAACAAAACCGAACTCAACAACTAAAGTCGCTGGTCTTTAAAGTAAAGTAAAGTAACCGAATCTAGGGGTAGCGACGTCCGGCAGACAGCTGAGGGGATCCCTCTTTAACGCCGGAAGAGGGATGTGATCCTGCGTCTCCACCGGACTCTGAAAAGCAGGGAAAAAGTTATAAACAGTCATCAACAGCCTTTCTGCAGCCCAAAAACTCTCCCCTCAAGGGAGACAAAGGCCTCCTTTTAAGCTCCCAGCCCGATCCCTTGGAGTGACGGCAGCTGTGTAGCCTCATTGATTGCAGGTGTGTTGAGTACAAAGGAGGGAGTTGGGGAATTTCCAGTTTGCCGCTCTCCAGGGTCCTGTGGCTGGGCTTCCTAGAGTGGCGCTGTCCCGGGTCCTGAACCGCTGGCCTGGTGGCACATTTGGGCTGATGCCTATAAGGCTGGGAGGGGCACCGCGGGGACATGCCCCGATCCACACCACAAAGTATACTTCCTCAGAAACAGCAGCACTAATGATGCATACACGGCAGAATAACTAGACAAATCAGGTAGGCTCTTGGCAAACATGCTAAAACAAAATAAAGAAAAATCAACGATTCATTCATAAGAGATACAGAAGGCAAACTTGTGACTGAGCAGGAAACAAAACCGGACATTGCTGAAATTAAGCACTTTCTTGATAATTTGCATCTCCCTTCTATATTGGCTGAAGATCAGGACTATTTAAACAATCCCTTAACCGATAACAAACTCCAAGCAGCAATATAATCTATGTCCCCCGGGAAATCACCTGGCCAGGATGGATATCCAGTCAAATTTTATGTCTTTCTGGTCAGTTCTAGGACTAACATTTACAAAAATGGTGTCCTTCATATATAGCTCTAACAATTTACCTTACACCATGAACACGGCACTAATTACAGTTATTCCTAAAAAAAGACAAAGACACTACACTTCGTTGTAATTTTCGACCAATCTCACTGGTTAATTCAGACATAAAAATCATTACTAAAGCTACTGCAATTAGACTAGAAAAAACACTTCCTAAGCTAATACGTTCCGACCAGACTGGTTTTAAGAGAGGTTGCCATGTAACAGGTAATACAAAAAGACTTTTTAATATTTCATATTTAGCCTCTACAAGCACCATTCCTACAGCAATCATTACTTCTGATGCAGAAAAGGCATTCGACTGGGTCAATTTGAACTTCCTAGGTTTAGTAATAGAGGAATTTGGTTTTGGCAAATATATACAGAAATGGATTAGAATACTTTATAGCTCACCACACGTGTCAGTCATTACAAATAATATAATCTCAAGTACTTTCAAACTACTTAGAGGCATAAGACCAAGCTGTCCTGCCTCTCCACTCCTGTTCAATATTTTTCTAGAACCGTTAGCTATCGCTATCCGTAAGAACGACTCAATTATAGGAGTTCGCTCAATTAACATTACATATAAGATAAGCCTTTATAATGCAGATGATATTTTGCTGTTTGTCCAGGAGCCTGCCCGTTCTTTGCCCCATATATTGACTACAATTGATAACTTTAGTGAATTATCAGATTATAAAATTAATTGGAGTAAATCTGAAATTCTTCCAGTCAACAAATTTATGGTCCCCAAAAAATGGTCCCCACTAGGAATTAAATATCTGGGAATTCAAATTCCCCACAGATAGGAAAGGTGATTAAATTAAATTTGCCACAGCTACTAAAATCTGTCTGTGAGGACCTAGAAAGATGGAAATATCTCCCTTTATCATTAATAGGCCACATTAACACTGTGAAAATGAAAATTCGACCAAAAATTAATTACTTTCTCTCAATGATCCCTTTATGTCCACCTCAGAAATGGTTCAATACCCTTAAGCAAACACTCTCTAAATTTTACTGGAAGGATAAGAAAGCTCGAATAAAGCTAGCTAAAGTACAATGCTGCAAGAGGAATGGTGGTCTAGGTGCACCAGATTTCCTTTAATATCAATTATCCTCTCAAATTAGACATTTGGTTGAATAGTTGGATTATCCACATGGAGATCCACCATCCTGGACTGATATTGAATATTTTTGTATGAAACCAATAGGAATTCAAGATGTTCCATTCTTTTCAGATTCTATTAAAAATGGCCTCTAAGTAACCCTATAACTAAAAGTACCGTGGAAGCATGGATCAAAGCACATAAAATTATGAATACTACGTTGACCCTTTCTAGAAACTCACCTATCTGGCAAAATCTAGAATCATCTCAGATACAAAAAGTTACACTGGCTAGCTAGCTCCTATGACTTCTGTGCTGTCACTTGTAATTACCAAGCTCAGATAGGCTATTACATTTATAATGTTAACTGCACAAGTGGTTAGCTCAAATCACAGGGATTTGTATTGCTACTGACATTAGCTAAGGAAAATGTTAAATAGTATATTTTCATATGCAGTTTCCTTATGCCTCCTATATAGAAGACAACTTCTAAACAACTAAAATCAGAGACACTCCCACATAAACATTATTGAATTATGCAGCTTCACACAAGATTCCAATGGGACACTTTTGGAGATTTTAAAATTTATTTTAGCCTCCTCTTCCTTTGTAAAACGATTTACTGATGTCAGACAAAAGCCCTGTCCAGACGGGATTAGTTTAACTTTTTTTTTAACCATCGTAATTAACCTCCGGAACAACCATATCTATGATTTTATCGGGCAAGCAATAACTGCGGCTGAATTAAAACGTTTTTTCTGTGAAATCCGAGGTCCTCTGATAATTCTGTTTCCGTCTGGACTAACGTGTCAAAGCCTTATAACTAACGTTAACTAAGTATTAGAAATATTAGGAATTTGGCCAATTTTGAGGTTTAATTACAACCGTTGTATTAGCTATTGGTCTATTTGGTATCTCGTTCAAACCCCACAGACAAGCTTCTGAAAGAAGATGAATGATATTTCGAACAATAAATCAATGAGGTCTCGGGAAAAAAAAAAAAACATAGCTGAATGTGAGAGGAAAATCTCAGCTCGCTCAGTCTACTTGAATGAATGAATCATTGCATTTATATAGCACTTTTCCGAATGCTCAAAGTGCTTTAGAGTGATGAGTGGGAACTCCCTTCACCCACGACCACTGTGTATCACCCACTTGGGTGATGCATGGCAGCCATTTTGCACCAGAATGCTCACCACACATTAGCTAAGGTAGAGAGGGAGAAAACATTTTTTTGCCAATTAAATCAGGGGTGGCAAGTTGGAGAGACAGAATGGTAATTTAG
Source organism: Anguilla rostrata (assembly GCF_018555375.3). Taxonomy (NCBI): domain Eukaryota; kingdom Metazoa; phylum Chordata; class Actinopteri; order Anguilliformes; family Anguillidae; genus Anguilla; species Anguilla rostrata. The sequence goes on from NC_057944.1 coordinate 264,581, forward strand.
CTAGGACACTGGGGAACCCCCTACTCTTTGCAACAGGTGTCATGGGATCGTTTAATGACGTGAGTCAGGACCTCGGTTTAACGTCTCATCCGAAAGACGGCATCTCCTATAGTAGTGTCCTCATCACTGCACTGGGGCATTGGAATTTATTTGACCAGAGAGAAGATTGCCCCCTGCTATCTCACCAACACCACTTCTAGCAGAAACTCAGTATACCTTGGTGATCTCCCATCCAAGTACTAACCAAGTCCACACTTGCTTAGCTTCAGCCATTCGGCAGGAGCAGGGTGCCTCGTGGTATGACTGCTGGCTACTTCATGTCCTAACTTAATTTTATTGTGTAACTGTAATGATGATATAGAACATCAATTTACCTAAAATACAGGAAATTAAAACGACTACAAAAAATCCATGGAAGCTGATTATTCTTATTATCCTTATTCTTAATTTAAACATAATTCATTTTTTACAGTTTAAAACATAATCATAGTACTGGAAAAGGCAATTGCTTTTACATTACATTACATTTATTTGGCAGATGCTTTTATCCAAAGCGACGTACAAAAAGTCAATTTCATGGTCATGGATAACTACAAAACACAGGTTCAATATTAACCGGGCTTTGAACCGGATCCTGGCAGTGACTGGTAGCCGGTAGTGGAGTGATTGCAGCAGAGGAATGACGTGGGAGAATTTGGGAAGGTTGTAGATGAGTCGGGCAGTGGCATTCTGAATCATCTGTAGTGGCTGTATGGCACAAGCTGGCAGGCTGCAAGGAGAGAGTTGCAGTAATCAAGGCGGAAGGTCACCGTAGCCTGGAATAGCAGCTGGGTAGAGTGCGTAGTCAGGTATGATCGAATCCTTCTGATGTTGTACAGAAGGAATCTACACGACTGTGATGTTGCCTTGATGTGCTCCTTGAGGTCCAGTTGGTCATCCAGGACCACCAGGCTCTTAGCAGAGTGAGAGGCAGTCACTGTGGTGCCATCAACCATGATTGAGAGCTCATGTAGTAAGGAGGTCTTGTATGGGAAGAAGAGCAGCTCAGTTTTGATGAGGTTGAGCTTCAGGTGGTGGCTGGTCATCCAGGTGGAGATGTCAGCCAGGCAGGAAGATATCTTATCATCGACCTGTGAGGCCGAGGGGGGGAACGAAAAGAAGAGTTGCGTGTCATCTGCATAACAATGATCGGAGAAGCCATGTGAATTAATAGCTGAACCAAGAAGTGTATATGGAGAACAACAGAGGACCCAGTACAGATCCCTGCGGTACTCCCGTAACAAGGGGATGAGAAGCAGAGGCAGACCCCATCCAGGTGACCTGGTAGGACCTATCTGCAAGATAGGAAGCGAACCAAGGCAGGGCAGTCCCAGCAATGCCCATCTCAGCCAAGGTGGAGAGGAGTATTTTGTGGTTGACTGTGTCGAAAGCTGCAGATAGGTCAAGAAGGATCAGGACTGAGGAGAGGCGTGAGGCTCTTGCAGTGGCAAGTGCCTCCGTCACAGCCAGGAGCGCAGTCTCTGTTGAGTGCCCGGATCGGAAGCCAGACTGGTGAGGGTCTAGCAGGTTGTTCTGATGGAGAAAAAAGGTTAGTTGTTTAAGAACTGCTCGTTCAAGGGTTTTGGACAGAAAGGGTAGAAGCGATACGGGTCGATAATTCATTACATCGGAGGGGTCTGAGGTGGGTTTTTTTGAAAAGTGGGGTAACACTAGCCATCTTAAGATCAGGGGGAACATGACCAGAGGAAAGAGAGGAATTAACAATAGAGGACAGATAGGGAAGGATCTCGCTGGAAATGGATTGGAGAACTGTAGATGGGATGGGGTCAAGTGGACAGGTGGTTGCACGATGAGAGGTGATGAGTTGTAGTATATCGGAATCCTCCAGCATCTCAAAGGAGGTCAGTGTGGCTGTGGGTTTGTCCAAATAGGTCCAAATAGAACTACGAACCAGAGTTCACAATCGTAAAATAATATGCCCAAACGCCCGTGGAAGAATATTTCACTTCCAGCTGATTAAATATATAAAAATCAATAAATATTAAAGTAACCATATATAGTCATTGTTGGTAACCCGTTGTATAAGTGGAATAAACCCCTCCGGGCTGTCCTGTTATTGGAAAATAATGTAGGCTACGTCGGGGCTGGTTAAGAGACACTCGGCTTCGCCCCTGCTGCCCGTCGAACAAGTAGGCTAATGAATCAACCACGACAGCAGCGTTGCCAGGTGAGAAATATTAAACTATCGTACCGGAGGTTTAAAATGACCTGATTTTAAAGTAAATAATCGTACACAGCCAAAAAAGAGTAATCACAGGTGTAAATATGTAATTTCACAAAAATAGCGTATTTATTGTAAGCAACATGCGATTCCAGGATTTTTTAAATGAGGTGGCACAGGGGGGACCAAGAACCAGTCAGAATTTACTGATTTCCGATGTGCCCCCCCATCAGAAATAAATGCAGCGTTGAAAATTGGCTTAGAAAACATTGGGCACGATTTTCAGGCTCCTGTGCAGTGCCCTGTGCACTAATATAAGTGGTATTACACAAAAAGTGGCTATAGTGGCTATTCCATTTCAAAATTACAGCCACTGCCTCAGCAATAGAAGAGTTGTTTTAACACAGCTTTGTTGTAGATCCATGTGTTCATTTTTTGAAAATAATAAACAAACTCAAAAATATCCTACTAAAATGTTGTAGGCCAATGCAATAAACAATGTCAGATTCAAATGGATGTGTGTGTGTGTGTGAAAGAGAGAAAATAGAGATAGATGTATAGAAGATGATTCTTAAAAAACTGTTTGGTCTCAACTATAGCTAGGACTCCCTCATCCTCGCATGTTTCCAACTTCCCTTTGTTAATTATACCACACCCCAAATTACTATGGGTGTGGCCGATTTGCCAATCAGTGACCAAGCTGTCATTCATAATCAGTGAATCTGAACTATAAACGAAAAATATGGGAAGTCATTAAATAATAATTATTATTCTTTAACCTCAGCGCAAAGCCCCTAGTGTTGGCCACGCCGGCGTGCCAAGATTACTGAACTCAGACATTCGGTGCTACTGCAACCAAAGTATGAGTAAAAACAGAAACGCGTTGTTTTAGTTTCATTAGTAGACGATACGCTAAAACTATGCCGAATACGGAGTTTGGCAGCGCCACCATTGTCGGTCTGGTCGTTCATTTAACACGCACCACCTCACTGCAGTCTCATCTACAACTACACCCCCCATCCATGACATAACGGACAATACTGTCTATCTTGCATTCATAAAAATATTCTTTCACCACTAAAAAAATCATATTTCGTCATAGCAACAAGATAAACCCGACAATAGCTCTAAGATATGTCAATACAGCAATAAAAACGCTGCTCACTGAATAACAAAATAAACGAGAAAACGTTTTTAAAAATGATACCATGTCATTCTACAGTCAATATCTGGGACTAAATATTGAATAAATATACAACCTTACCGTTGGTTTTACGCGTAGAGATGTCCCTTTGGATACGGAGTGGTCATATATTGTCTTGGACGATCCGTTTGGGAAATACATGCACATGTGTGATGCCTGGGTACCTTCCAAAATAGCTGTGCGTAATACCACACATGTTGTTCACGGCGTTGTCGCCCTTTATAGTACAGTCTGGGTTGATTGACAATTCATTTATTCAGTAGGTGAGAGTATAAGCTTTCTAACGATGTATAATGTGTAATTTTGCTTTTGGGATAGCGTTTTATAGGTCAGTGTAACCCAAAATGTTTTTATCATCGCATTCACTCTGGGGTAGCATTAAAAGACGCTGCGCCTAACGAAACGTGGTCAACAAATTTCTTGGAAAATACTATTATTATTGAGGACTTCTGGGCATAGCTAAGCCATATGTTTTCTGATAGACCTAGCAGACATCGTTTTCTGGTGTAAGACAGAAGCGGATAGAACTATATCATTGATTTACTGTCTCTGTCTTTATCTACTGATGAGACAGATGAGATTTCATCATTGCTATGTAAGTATTACTGCTCAAATATTTCGGTTATATACGTTATTTTTGAAATTGAGTCTTTCAATAGGTTAGTGGTATTTTATAATGAGGATATTTCACACTAATGTAAGCGTTCGTTGGAAGTCTAGTAATTTTTGTGATGCACGCAACAGTGATGAGGAGAGTGTTTGAACACTGCCAAAACGTCGTGGATGGTTGAAAATTGTTTTCATGTTCTCCTATCCCCATACAAGAAAACATACGAGAGTACAGAGTATAGAAATACATACAAGTGTTAATTATTACACATTTAGGTACTGTACAGCATTGTGTGACAATATTTTTGCATTTTTAAAATCCGATATCAATGTTTCAACTTAAACCTTCAGATGGGACTCATTTATGGTAAATGGACTGCATTTATATAGTGCTTTTATCCAAAGCACTTTACAATTGATGCCTCTCATTCGCCAGAGCAGTTAGGAGTTAGGTGTCTTGCTCAGGGACACTTCGACAAGCCCAGGGCGGGGATTGAACCGGCAACCCTCCGACTGCCAGACAACCGCAACCGAGCTATTATATGCTTTACAATGGACAAAAATCATTATATCCCCTTTTGGAGAGATTTTGGATATGTTTCTGGACCCCTAGTTATTTTAGACCACTGTACTGACAGGAAGCTTGTAATTCCCACTTGAAAATGATGCAACAGTGAGTTTCTTGAGTCAAAACAGTTGATTTGTAGTGAAATATGTGAATATGTTGTGATTTACAGCAATGCATAATTTAGACATTTTGGATAAATTTGGAGACGCTGGGTACACTGCTTAGTTTTTGCTTCATACATTTATAGTAGTTCTACATATCCACCCTTAGATTTGATGAAATTATGGTCAATAAGTTTTTGATCCAGCACATGTATAGTTTAACCTGCTGTATATGCGCAATCTCTGAGTATTTCATTGCAAACTAAAAAAGTGCAGATTCATTTTAGATTTTTTGTCTAGACAATTGCATTTGTGGCACTTTATTTCTTCCAAAATTATAAATATAAACTAATCTGTATTGTATTGTAAATTGTGCACGTCTTGCTTCATTTAAGCCATTTTCAAGCCTCTGTGGTGTTCACATCTGGAGTTATAAAGCTTTAAATAGGGTACCCCCTAAATGGGTAAGGATTGGCAAGATTTGGCTTGTGTGCTAAGGGGTTAAATATAAACAAATACTGCTATATTGGCTCCTACAATGGCACTGCACAAGCGACTGGCAGCGAATTAGGCAGCGATTGACAGTGCTCTGATCCAATGCCGTTGGGCATTGTCAGATTGACAGTACTCTAGCCCAATGGCATTGGGGGGGCACCAGGGGGGCGCAATCATATTTCGAGAGGGGGTGCCACCCCGTGCCACCCCTTTAGACACACCCATGCATCCTTCAACTCAGCAGAGCTGTCCATTATCTGCATGAACCTAAGATCTTCCTGAGACATCTCAGTCTTATCATAGGTGTTCTCAGGGGCATGATGATTAAATTGTCGGACCAGAAGCTCATTCACATTTTCAATAGAAATCCGGTGCACATAAACATATGGCTTACCTTGCTTGTTGAGACAAGTGTGCTCACCATGGAGGAGACCATTCACTACCCATCCAAGCAGTGTCCTGATAGCAAAAGGCCCATTGCCTTTGCCATGTATTATCCCCCAAGGTTCCATCAGCTTGGGCACGTTTATTCCAATTAGCAGGTCAATGTCAGCATCAATGTTCGGTAAGCATACTTCTTTCAAATAGGATCATTTCTCCACATCCTTTTGTACTGGGATATGATCTTTGCTGACTGGGATTTCTTCCTAGGTGTAAACATCCGGTAGCCCAAAGAACTCTTTCCTTTCCAGGCTGCTCACATCCAAACCTCTGACGACCAGGCTGTTGATGGATTTCTCCTGGCCCATACTGCGCAGAAGGATCTTGTGATGTCTCCCCTTCGCATTCAACCGTCTTCTGAGCTGTTCCGTGCAAAATGTAGCAGAACTACCCGGATCAAGGAATGCGCAAGTTTGGACAGTGTGGTTTGAGTTACTTAGCTTCACTTGTACAGGTATGATTGCCAGTGTGCAATGATCATCACTGGATCCAAGGTCTTTCTTTTCCAGCAAAACCAGTCCACTGCTCACAGCCTTTTCAGACCCGTTTCTTCTCTGTACCTCCTTCGGGAGTTCACCATCAGTCTTCTGAATGTGCAGAATGCTTGAATGTCTTCTTGAACATACTGAATATGTAAGGCACTTTTTACAATCCTTAATTATATGCCCTTTTACCAAGCATCCAAAGTAAAGCCCTTTGTCTTCAGTAATTCTACACGCTCGTTATGAGACTTGGACAACATCTCTTCAACATGATTCTATGACATGTGTACCATTGCAAATGGGACAGAATTTGGCAACAATTGATTTGTCATTCGGGACTTGCTTCCTTAAGTTCTCCATTTTAGGAAGCTCAACAGTCTTTCCAGGTGCAGCTGCCACTGTCATGGCAAAGCTACTGCCCTTGTTCTTCAACTTTAATGCAAGCTTGGAGTCTGGTACAGACTTACTTGAGAACGGTTGATGTGCCGTATGTTAGCAAAGAGCGGATCTTGCATAATTCTAGCCTGCCTCTCCATGAAGTTAACAAAATCACAGAAGGTAGCCCTTGTTTTCCTTTGCTCCAGAATGTCAAATGCTACAGACCTGCACCTCTCCCGTAACTTGTGAGGGAGCCTTGAAGCAAGAAGCCTTAGGTTAGAGGGCAGGTTGAGCTCTTCCATGTACTCCAGGTTCTGTGACAGATTGGAGCATCCTCGAAGACAGAGTGCATAACTGGATAATGCCTTTCCATCTTCAGCTTTAATGTCGCTCCAGTTTAAGGCCTTCGCCATGTATGCATTAGTGAGCTTTATTTTATCACCAAAATGATACTCTAGCAGCCTTTTTGCCTCTGTATATCCCTTGTGTGCCTCCATATGTATACAAATCCTGACCAAAAGCTTTGATTGGCCAGAAGTGTTTTGCTCTAAGTAATACAAGCGGTCCTGGCTACTGCTGGTCTTGCTTTCAATTCCATGTATAAATGCCTGCATGAAAGGTCTAAAGTTCAGAGGCTCCCTATCAAACACGGGAATGCCCCTGCTGGGAAGTAGAGACAGCTTTTGCTGTTGAACAATGAGATCTGCAATGTCATTCAAGTTATTATTTGCATTTGTGAAATTACGATTGTGCTGTTGGGGTGGAAGTAGCTGCTGCTGCGTGGCGAGAGGTTTGCTGTGTTACTGTTGTTTGAATAGGATCCAATTGTCTTTGTCTTTGGACCACAATCGTTTTTGGAACTACATGTATACTTGCATATTCAACTGAGGTTTCTGGATCCAGAGTAGTTACCTTTAGGTCTCTACCCTCCGCTTCCAGGTAAGCATTCAAGCCATCTTCAGGTGGTTTTGAGTGACACACTGATTTGATTTGAGAGCTCACAAGTTCTCTCATAACTCTCAAGAACCTGAATTTTGACATTTGCAGCAGCTATATAATTTTCCAGCTCACTCTGTTCTATTGCGTTTTGCAGTTCCACTCTCTGCATTTCCAAAGCATGCTTCTTTCTCAGTCTAACAGTCTAGTCTTTGATACATTTAAAACACTGTCAAAGGGTGTAATCATTGCTTGTGGATCAGCTTGATTGGTTTTCCATATTTTCACTTCTTTCAAAAATGACAAATAAGTAATCCTTTTTGGCTCATACCAATATTATCATTTTCTATTTCCTCATCACTTAACATTTGTTGCACAGACACATGAGCTTTATCAAATTCATTCAATGCAGCAACACCTTTGTCCATAAGTTCTTTTAAATTATTTTGTCTTTGTGTGCAAACACCAAATTTCCCTCTGCGGGTTGCAATGAGTTCACTCAATTTCTCCTCCATCATGGTGGCTGTATTGACAGCCTCAGTGGGAGAATCAGCACTTTTCATTGTTTGAGACATGTTTGTCACAATTTTAGTTGAAACATATAGGCCTACAATCAATTTCCACCAGTGCAAGCAATGCTTTCAAGTTGAATAAATACAGAGCAACACAGAAAATTCACTCCAATAGTGAATTCAAATAAAGTGTTTGCTGACAATTCAGCAGATATTCAACAAATCCAAATGCAGCAAGGTAGTTAAAGGCAGGTTGCAGCACAGGTCAAGCACATGGTTCAAACAATTCAAATTCAAATCCAAGCTCCAGTTTCATTTAAACAAACAATTCCAGTTCCAATCAAGAGTCGTTTAAACAAACAATTCCAGTTCCAATCCAGAGTTGTTTAAACAAACAATTCCAGTTCCAATCCAGAGTTGTTTAAACAAACAATTCCAGTTCCAATCCAGAGTCGTTTAAACAAACAATTCCAGTTCCAATCCAGAGTGGTTTCATAAGCACTCCAAAAGACCAAGTTTTTTACTTAATGTAGTGGTCAAAAGATCAAAGAATTTTCTACTATTTTTTAGATGCTGTTTCTTGACATATGCACTGTATTCAGCTGTGAATCATACCTGTGTTCAATGATAGTTTGAGAGAGGCAAGCAGGCAGGTGGCAGGCAGGTAGGTAGGCGGCAGGCAAGCAAAAAGGTAGGCAGGTACGTAGGCAGGCGATACACAGTGTTTTAAATCAAAATTGTTTGAAGAGTTAAAAATTCCAAGGTAAACAAAAAAGGGCTTTCAATAGTGAGAGTTTCGAAATGGCAAATTAAACTGAGCTAATAGAAGCGTAGAAGCAGTAAAAAAACTATTGGTCACCCAGCGTCTTCCATTATCTAAACTATGAGACTCTCCCGGGGCGCAGGGAAGACGCCATCTTAACTGATCAGGTGACCTGTGGCAAATGTCAAAATAAAAGTCTCAAGCCAAAGGTCAATGAATCTAAAGCAACAAAATAAGAGTCTCTCAAGGAAAACAAGTTTAAGCTCAAATCTGGCTCATACACATGTCAAAGTAAGAAGTAGTCTGCCGGGGTTTTCTGCCCGCCTGTCCTGTCTCCGCTCTCGACCAGGGACTGTCAGTCACTCTGGTGATCCACAGTAGGAGGCGATCCGAGCCCCGTATACGGCGAAACCTTCCCTCCATAAGATTTCCGAAGGAAGAAGAGCACAAAGGGCGACAGGTAGCTAACGTTTACAATGCAGGTTGGAATTAGAACGCAGTCGCGACTCTCGGGAGGACTGACTAACTCCCTACTAGCCGGCGCCATTTTTGGTAAGGAGGGTCTTTAAAAGTTGTAGAGGGGTGGGTCATTGTGAAAAACGGAACTTGTGGTTTTGTGAATGGATTGTGGAGAAGTGGGTGTGTATGTGCGGCATGACGGGCTGAGCCCTCACATTCCTCCCCCCTAGGAAAAAGCCGACCATGAGAAGGCATTCATTTTACACTGCTCTCTCATCAAAATCCTGGGAAGTCCTCCTCCTCACGCTCTTCCGGAAATATATCCAGGATTCACTGCGGTTGGACTTTCTCCTCCCTTTGTTGGACACTGGGGTTGTCAGTCAGATTTTGTGTAGAGGATGGAAAGCCTAGAAACTCCTCATCACCTTCCTCAGCAAATATTTCCAGGAGGTGTCGTCGCTCCCTTTCTTCTACCTCCTCTGCGGTGGGGTAGCAGGGCTTTAGACGGGAGACGTGAACACTTTTCCCGTCTTCTCCTGTGTCCTCCAGCACCACATCATAATTGACAGGTCCAACCTGGGCCACTATTCGATAGGGGCCCAGCCATTTTGGTGCAAGTATGGCAGCAAAAGACTTTTCTGCTTTGGAGAGGGGATGAGAGCGCAGCCATACTCTGGCCCTTTCCTTTAGCTATAAGTCTTTGTGTTTTTTGTCATAATTCCTTTTTTGTCTTATCCTGCCTTTTTTCAGACTGTCTTGTACAAATGCCTTGAATTCACTGAGCTCAGCAACCTTAGAATATGCAGTTGTGTCTGGTGGGGATTCTCTGGGTAGCTGCAGAACATCAAGGGACCCTCGGAGAGGTCTGGCCAGATTCAGTTCTGCCAGTGGACTCATGGACTGCTGAGTAGAGAGCGAAACGAGACTCTGGTAGATGTTTGTTGCTGTGTTTGTGATTTTCCCCAACATATGAAGCGATCATGGTTTTGAGTATCCTGTTTATTCTCTCGGTGAGATTGGTTTGTGGATGGTATGCTGTGGTCATCCTCTGTTTCAGGTTCCAGGAGTTACAGGCTAGAGACTCAGGTATGTAGACTTGGTAGAGGGTCTTGTGAGGCAGTTGCGCTATTCTGTACACTTTATCCTCCAAGTTTTTCGACTGTAACAAGGCATAAGATATTATATGCTTAGATTTCCAAAAAGCATTTGATAAGGTAACACACAACCCACTTGTTAGTAAAATGAAGACATTAGGAATTACAGGAGGTGTTTCAGAGTGAACTGGCTACAGGGTAGAACACAAAGAGTAATAGTAGGAGGGATATTATCTGAGCAGGGAACTGTGGGAAGTGGAGTCCCACAAGGATCGGTGCTGGGACTACTGCTCTTCCTCATTTACATGATGACTACTGCTCTTCCTCATTTACAGGTTTGATTCCCTGGTAGGACACTGCTGTTGTACCATTGAGCAAGTTATTTAACCTGCATTGCTTCGGTGTATATCCAGCTGTATAAATGGATGTATGTAAATGCTGTGTAAAAAGTTGTGTAAGTCACTCTGGATAAGAGCATCTGCTAAATGCCTGTAATGTAATGTAATGCAGAAGCTTTGGAAAAAGTTACAAGAAGGGCAACCAGGTATGAAAGATAAAGCTATAAGGAAAGACTAAAGATGCTTAATCTTAGCTTAGTAAAAGTAGACATGTCTCCCCAAAGGAGGACTGAAATTGACACCCCGGGTTGATGATTATGGTACTATATAATCCAATAACTGTCCACAATAAGTCAAACAACTGCTAATACTACAGTGACTGATATAGCTAAAATCCCAAGCAAACAATCTGCTCTTTGTATACAAGCTAGCAAAAGTATTTATTCATTATGCAGTATTTCCATTGAAATGAAAGAATTTTTCTATGTACATAAAAATAATGTCAAAAGCGACATTCTTTACCTTACAAACAGCTGAAAAATGATCTCAATTAGACATTCCAGTGCTGAGTAAATTACCTAATGCAAACAACTACTGCCCTCTATAAAATGTACCCATTGTGATTTTTGCCCCTGCTTGAAAACCCTGTATACATTACAGTAAGCATACTGTGTCAAGTTCTTCAAGCTCATTTACACAGCTTTGGAAAATAGCTGACTGCTTCCTTCTAGCTGAAAGTATGGCTTCGCTCTTCTACTGCGTACTGACTTACTTTCACTTTGTGTTTTTGCATAGAACATGAGTGGAAGCCTAGCGCACACTTTTGGAGCTTTGTTTATCGGCTAATGCTCTGCATAAACGACACTGCAGTATTATCGTAAATCGTTGATGATTCGATTTTATAATTTTGTCATTTTCCTCTTTGTGAGCTCTCACTCTGTTGTGATCAGGAGGTTTACTGCTGCCAAGTCTGATTTACAGCAGTCTTGGCAGCAGCCTGAGCAGGGTAAAACCACGTGGTTTGATTGTTTTCAAGTGAATTTAGTTTGTGTGATAACTAACCATTATGAATACATTCTGTACATAGAAGCTCTCCAAAAGGGCAGCATTTGACTGAAACACAGGGCTTGGTCAAAAGGAGAAAATGGGCAAATTAAGAATACTTGTTTTGTGGGGTTCCAGAGGGTACCACCCTCTATAAGATTAGCATCTGCAAGTGGAATATGGCTGGGAAAAAAGATATACACAATATACCAATTTGGAGACGTTTGGTGCATTTGGAGAGGTTTCGGGAGATTTGGGCCTGCTTTTGGGAAAACACATGACAATTATTTTGTTCAGTCCACTTAAAACTTTTTTCATGATTTTGTATACATCCTGGGGCAAGACTGGAAAAAGATTTTGTTTTGTCCAGTATCCGAAGTACATATTATCACTACAAAATAAAGAAAATACAAAATTATTTTTGGTTTTTCAGAAAAAATGTCCTGTATGGAGTGAGCCTCCCGTAGGATCAGGGAATTTTGGTCATTTTGGTACAAATGTCCTCTTTATTTCAAGCTTTCAAAGCATGTCTGTACTGCATAAAATTTTGGAAATAATTGGGGGAGTCTTACAAATATTTTTCAGTGGGGTTTAAGAGGTTAATTCACTGGGAATTGAAATATTGGAACAGAAATGCTACCCTATGTAATGGATATTTACTTTTATTTGACACCGGACTCCAAAGACCGTTCATGTTACTCAATACAAATTTTCATCTGTTTTCAAGCTCAGTGTATAATATAAAAACAAAAATACCTTTATAAATCAATATAATATTTGGCAGTTAAAGGAATCAACATTTTCTCCTGAATAGAAAAACCTGAATTGTGCATTGTGTGAAGGGTACAGTACATACTCATTGTACAAAATACAATGATATTTTGGACAACCAGGAAAAAACTATAAACTGTAAATATACTTCAGGCTGAATGTCCAAAAGACATTAAATACTCATTACAATTTTTTAAAATATAATGTGTCACGACACAAATGTGAATAAATCATTTTTTAAAACCCTCTCTGATCTAAAGTTATTCTAAATATATATGTGGAGTTTTAAAACAGTTTTTCTTTCATTTATAGTTTTCATGTATAGAAAATACATTTCATACATATTGATGTGAAAATCTATGTTTTATAAATCCACATATATATTTTATCAATATGTCTTCACTCCAGCCTCCGGCTGCCCAAGCCCAATTTTCCTCCTGAGATGGAGAACATAAAACTGACCAGCCCATAGGTCTGTGACTAGAGATGAAATATCATCATATTATGATACAGCACTACTGGGACTGGCAATAAAGCATATAATACAATTCATGCTCTCAAAGGAGCCTGCATTTCCTCTGGAATTGCTGACAGAGAGCAGCAATGAGAAAGTGCAGTGGAGTGGGCCGTTAAACTGGGGCACGTGCGGTGGGGGGTGTGCCTTTGATTTGAGCGGCACCATTAAAACCAGTGGCTCCACCCGCGCACCATCCTGCACAGTTCACGCAGATGGACCTCCAGAGGGAGATGTGAACGCTCAGACCATAGTGCAGGTCGCCAAACTTAATCCCCACCCTCCAGAGCACCTGTCCAGCTCAGCTCCTGTAGTCCCATCCGTATGCTGCACAGGGCTTTTATTTATTTCATTTTGCAGATGGTCCATTAGCAAACCTGACATGCCCACAGACCCAGGTTAGGGTCCAGATATGTGCACAGGCAGAATGGGTATTTCAGTGATGAAGGCTGGGAGTCAGCCATGGACATATGTGGGAAATATGGATAGCTACAGGAAGGGGGCTGGCTTGTGGCTGAAGATGCTGATGCCACATGCCTCACAATGGAAGAACAAAAATCAGAACAGAAAAAAATAAATGTGAATGCATGATGCAGAGATGCTTTCATGGTCTCCTCTCATTGTTTTACCCTCCCGGCTGTTTGCTGTCCTTTGCCATCAGGGTTTGAGGGAGTTGGGGAAAAATGCACACAAGAGGGGTAGAGACCACATGTGCCAGGGGCAGTGGGCAGAGAAGGGGGGTAGAGACCACATGTGCCAGGGGCAGTGAAGGGGGGTAGAGACCAAATGTGCCAAGGGCAGTGAAGGGGGTAGAGACCACATATGCCAGGGGCAGAGGGCATAGAAGGGGGGCAGAGACCACATGTGCCAGGGGCAGTGGGTAGTGAAGGGGGTAGAGACCACATGTGCCAGGGGCAGTGGGTAGTGAAGGGGGTAGAGACACATGTGCCAGGGCAGTGAAGGGGGTGAGACCACATGTGCCAGGGGCAGTGAGGGGGTAGAGACCACATGTGCCAGGGGCAGTGAAGGGGGTAGAGACCACATGTGCCAGGGGCAGTGAAGGGGGGTAGAGACCACATGTGCCAGGGGCAGTGAAGGGGGTAGAGACCACATGTGCCAGGGGCAGTGAAGGGGGGTAGAGACCACATGTGCCAGGGGCAGTGAAGGGGGGTAGAGACCACATGTGCCAGGGGCAGTGAAGGGGGGTAGAGACCACATATGCCAGGGGCAGTGGGCAGTGAAGAGGGGTAGAGACCGCATGTGCCAGGGGCAGTGAAGGGGGGTAGAGACCACATGTGCCAGGGAAAGTGGGCATAGAAGGGGGGTAGAGACCACATGTGCCAGGGGCAGTGGGCAGAGAAGGGGGGTAGAGACCGCATGTGCCAAGGGTCATGGTCACTGTGTTTAAATAGTCAAAAACAAGTTGGATGAAAGCTGAAGGCCTGTTTTATCTGGATCATGTGCTTGTCAATTCAATCCTTGAGCCAAACAGAACATGATTTCACTCAAGGAAACATTTGGAACCTCCATTGCTATTTTAAAGAAATCACATCAGGCAAATTGGCCTTCATTTGACTATGACCTACCAAGGTGGTGCTGCTTAGACCTACGGCATTATATGATATTATGTAATGTTACAATATAATGCATATGCTGAAATCAACTTAACTTTACTCTTTACAAGTACCTGCAGAGGAACAGACAGTGCACTGTATTTCTCTGGTATTATTTGTGTAAGGTAAGATAAGATAAGATGAGATAAGATAAGATAAAATAGACTTTGTTAATCCCCAGGTGGGGAAATGTGGGTGTTACAGTAGCAGATAAAGCAGAGTTAAGTGCAGAGCTGCTGTAACAGGCTGCCGTCACACTGGCGCCATCTTATGTCTTAGGTACATTCCTACACTGATACATCACTGCTTATGACACATCCAGGCAGTTCCTCATTGCTGTGATGCAGCAAGCAAAAAACCTCTTTGGACTACAGGTAATAGGAGAATGTGTTTTTTCCTTTTATTTTCCATAAAAAGAAAATGTTATTGATCTGACAGACAATGGAGGAGGCTCAATTTAATAATAATAATGCAGTGTTGATCTAAATGTCAATATACAAACAAAGTTTCATAACTTTATGCCAAATGGTTTTGGAATTATTAACATTTTTAGGAGAAGCAGATTAATTGGCTTGTCTTTCCCCCATATTTTGCCATAACTAGTGCAGGGTTTCCGCCAGTGTATTGCAAGCCCGGCGGCCTGCCGGGCCTAAGTTGACCCTCCGCCGGGCCTAAGCATCGGGGAATTTATTATTTTTTTTAATGTATTTTTAATATGTTTTTTAAACTACAGTTACAGTGGGGTGGCTGGAAAGCTCCCCAGCGATATCTGTTGGTTAAAACGTGAACTCACTATAGGAAAACAGCAGGTCTGAGATCTGTGTTCTTTACCCTCAATGTGTGTAGTGACGTTCAACACTTCCAACGCTTCCAACTATCACAACCTAACGTTACCTAGCAAGCCACCATTTCTTATTTAGTAGGCTAACTAACCTTGTTACAAACTGCGTTATCCCTTCATCTCGTCAGTGAGTACGTTCTTTTTATATTAACTTAAGCAGTGTGTAGGTAACGTTCAACTTGTAATGTTCAATGTATTGTAACATTACATGACTTATTAATCGCTATCGAAATAACAACTTCACTTGTTTATTAATAACGTTAGCTTGATGACATTGATGTGCACAACAACGTGGTCATTTAGCTAACTTAGCTAGCTAGACAAACAGTCAGTAACACAGATACATAGATAGTTTTTTTTGTTGTTTAAATGTGCACAGCATTCCAAGGCAGTGCATTGTTGTAAGATTCAGTAGCGAATCAGTAGGCAGTGTTGTGCATATCGCGCTCTTACAGCTCTTTTCCAGCCCAAACCACTGCAAAGAGAGCAAACTTTTTTTTTTTTTTGGTCAGTGACATTTCCTTCTGACATCTACGATGGCAATCACAACCACAACATTTATTTTGCCTTTTTGTATAGCTATTTCCATGGATAAAATTGCATTTATTATTATTTATTGGTAAAAACATTTACTTCATATCCAGGGAGATAGCCAACTACTTGCACGTTATATGACATGTGTAGCCATTTAGTAATACGATCGCATTTCAGGCTAGAAAATGACCTGTTAATCCAGAGAAATTGCTGAGTTGTCCTAGAATCTTTATCGCAACAGTATCAAGGCTGGCAGCCCGGATCAAATTTGTTGTGAAAGCTGCCCAAAACAAACACCTGAGAGAGGCTGCCTGCGTGCGTGCCTCCCCCATGGCGTTACGTCATTGTTTTGCAGTTGTCGTAAAAACATGCTGGCTTCGGTCACTGGAATCGATAAGCTCGGAGGCATACGATTCCAATGAATAGGACAACTTGGAACCGGTTCTCGATTCCCATCCCTATTAAAATGTGCCCAGCATTCCAAGGCTTGTTGTAAGATTCAGTAGCCAATCAGGTCTTGAATACAACTTTTTTGTGGATATCATTTATTTTAATTTAATTTATTTTGTTGTTGTTGAAAACACAGCATTCCAAGACTGTACATTGTTGTCAGATTTTTTGTAAGACTGCTATGCTGTAAATAGTTGTTTATTTTTTAAAATTTGTGTTGAATAAATGACTTATTTATAACAAAATTCCCATTACGTAGTCATATTTTCAAATCTCCGGTCAGCTTTTAGCATTGACTTAATGTAGGGCCCTATGGAATCTGTGTTATAGCTTTATTAAATTCTCAATTCCGCCATTCCGCCCGTGATTCTGTTATCACAGAAACTATAGGGCCCTACCTTAATGCTGCCATCAGTCTGTCTATAGGGCCCTACCTTAATGCTGCCATCAGTCTGTCTATAGGGCCCTACCTTAATGCTGCCATCAGTCTGTCTATAGGGCCCTACCTTAATGCTGCCATCAGTCTGTCTATAGGGCCCTACCTTAATGCTGCCATCAGTCTGTCTATAGGGCCCTACCTTAATGCTGCCATCAGTCTGTCTATAGGGCCCTACCTTAATGCTGCCATCAGTCTGTCTATAGGGCCCTACCTTAATGCTGCCATCAGTCTGTCTATAGGGCCCTACCTTAATGCTGCCATCAGTCTGTCTATAGGGCCCTACCTTAATGCTGCCACAGTGTGTCTATAGGGCCCTACCTTAATGCTGCCATCAGTCTGTCTATAGGGCCCTACCTTGATGCTGCCATCAGTCTGTCTATAGGGCCCTACCTTAATGCTGCCATCAGTCTGTCGCTGGCCCACGCCGGGCCCCCATCAAAAAAGACACTTGGCCGCCAGACCGCGCCAGGCCGCCGGGCTCTGTCAAAGGATACTTGCCACCAGGCCTGACAACTTTTCTGGAGGAAACCCTGTAGTGTACAAGTAATAGCTGCCTAAAGCTGCCTAAAATGCTTAATTTTGCCAAAATCAGGTAATTTGTGTGGCAGGAGAAGCATTTTAAGTGTTTTCATAGAACGCAAAATGGCAGATATACAATACGATGGTCTTCTGGTTCCTTGAGGAAAATTTGCTCTTTTTGAGGAGGGACAACTACTGATATTGTTTTCAAGATGCTAGGTCGAACAGTAAGGGAACTCATGCCTTCCACCAACAGTAACTAGCCTTTTGTACTCACACGCGGACACATACACGCGCACACACACGTACACACACACACACACACACATACGCAGACACACATAGACACACACATACGCATGCATGCACGCACACACACATAGACACCCACACATGGACACACACACACACACACACACACACACACACACACACATACGCAGACTCACATAGACACACATGAATGTGAGCAGGCAGTGTTCTCTACGATAGTCAATAACAGTTGATTTTACACTGCTGTGCTCTCACCTTACAACTGTCCAGTGTGCAGAAAACCTGCCAGGAGTTTCCTCCAGCTGATATTGTTCATAGCTTCACTGAGGTACACAAGCATCCTTTTACTACAAGAAGGTGACAGCCCACAAGGACAACATTTACAAAAATATAAAGTCAAATCATAAATGATTTTCTATAATATAGTGCTCATTACCACTATTGCAATGTCTTTCATTTACCAGGTTTCCACCCACTTCTGGATTTTGTTTAAATCTTGGATTGTTTTAATAGATTCCAAACTATTAGCTGGGCCTTCCAGTTTTGTATCATCCACAAATTTGACTAAGTGCCTGTCAAAGTCATTGATATAAATGAGGAAGAACAGTGGTCCCAGCACCAACCCTAGTGTGACTCCACTTCCAACAGTTCCCTGCTCAGGTACTATCCCTCCTACTACTACTCTTTGTGTTCTACCCGATAGCCAGTTACAAATCCACTCTGAAATAACTCTTGTAATTTCTACTGTCTTCATTTTGCAAATAAGTCTCTCAAGTGGTACCTTATCAAATGCTTGTATATCTATGTCTATATCTAAGAAATCTAAGTATATAATATCATGAGCCTTTTAAAGTCAAAAGAGTTGGTAGCCTCTTCAAAGAATACCAGAAAACCATGCAAAGACCATGCTGGCTATCCCTTAGGATGTTGTTATTTTCAAGAAACACTTCTAACTTGTAATTTTTTATTTAACTAACCAGGAATGACATGAGCAACCCTCCCATCTCCTACCCCTATTCCCATTCCAAAAAAGTGAACAAAGAAACATGGTGTCAGTAAATCAACCGGAGTACCGTACATGCTCAAGCCAGAGTCAGATCTTTATAGTCACAGAGGAAAACTAGAAACTGATTTAAGAATCAAGTCTGAATGGTAAGCTTTCTATGTCTAATCGCAAACTATAGGCTACCTACATAGCATACATAGCTATGTAGTTAGAGCTATAAAGTGAATTTACAGCTTACATCCAAGCTCTTACTATTTTAGAGTGATTATACTTGTAGCTGGAAAGATTGAAAATGCCCTGTCACAGCACATTGTAACATGGCCATCTTTGATACTCATGATTGAAGTGTAACTTGCTTCTTCATTTGTCATTACTCTCTGTGGTCATAGAAGCTAAGTCAAGAAAAATGCAGGTGTTACGTTGTTCTTAAGAGCCTGCCAAGAGCGGGTTTATGCCAATGACAAGTTACAAACATTGGATTGGCTTGGTTTTTATGCCAATGTACCAAGTTAAACTGAAGCATGAGTTGTGCTCGTGTGTTAGATTCAATGACAAGTTAAACATGATTGGCTGTTTTATGCCAATGACAAGTTAAAAATGATTGGCTGTTTTATGCCAATGACAAGTTAAAAATGATTGGCTGTTTTATGCCAATGACAAGTTAAACATGATTGGCTGTTTTATGTCAATGACAAGTTAAACATGATTGGCTGTTTTATGCCAATGACAAGTTAAACATGATTGGCTGTTTTCAGAGTTATGACATAAAAACACAGGCCAGTTCTGAATGGAACATTTAGCCTGGTGATTTTTTTTCTTATACAACAAAAAATGTGAAGTAGAACTGAGTTCTTATTTCACCAGCACATGAACATCATGCCACCCTGCACAATCAGTGCCAAAATTAGGTAAACTCTGATTTCATTTTAGAAATGCATTCCTTCATTGAGCTGTTTAGACAACTACATGAAGCATCTATGGTACAACAAGACAGATCTGTCCAAAGGAACGATGGGAGTCCTTTTTGAGCGTGCTACTCAAGGCTCAGTGGAAACTTAACTTGCAGAAATGACCATTCTCTTTCAAATCTCGCCTTGCTTCTATCCTATGAGTGCCTTATAAAAGTTTTCATACACATACACACATAATGCATTGCTTTACCAGGACAATGTCATAAACCTTGTACAGCCTTACCTTGTCTTCTTGGTCAATTTCACTTTCACAATGGAAAAAAACAAAAACAGGCATGTTTTTAGTACAGTACATATATACACTCACTGGCCACTTTATTAGGTACACCTTGCTAGTACCAGGTTGGACCCCCTTTTGCCTTCAGAACTGCCTTAATTTTTCATTGCATAGATTCAACACGGTGCTGGAAACATTCCTCAGAAATTTTGGTCCATATGGACATGATAGCATCACGCAGTTGCTGCAGATTTGTTGGCTGCACATCCATGATGTGAATCTCCCGTTCCACCAAATCCCAAAGGTGCTCTATTGGATTGAGATCTGGTTACTGTGGAGGCCATTTGAGTACAGTGAACTCATTGTCATGTTCAAGAAACCAGTTTGAGATGATTTGAGCTTTGTGACATTGCGCGTTATTCTGCTGGAAGTAGCCGTTAGAAAATGGGTACACTGTGGTCATAAAGGGATGGTCATGGTCAGCAATAATACTCAGGTAGGCTGTTGCATTTAAACAATGCTCAGTTGGTACTAAGGGACCCAAAGTGTGCCAAGAAAATATCCCCCACACCATTACACCACCACCACCAGCCTGAACTGTTGATACAAGGCAGGATGGATCCATGCTCTCATGTTGTTGATGCCAAATTCTGACCCTACAATCTGAATGTCGCAGTGAAAATCGAGACTCATTAAACCAGGCAACATTTTTACAATCTTCTATTGTCCAATTTTGGTGAGCCCGTGCGAATTGTAGCCTCAGTTTTCTGTTCTTAGCTGACAGGAGTGGCACCCAGTGTGGTCTTCTGCTGCTGCAGCCCATCTGCTTCAGGGTTTGACGTGTTGTGAGTTCAGAGATGCTCTTCTACATACCTTGGTTGTAACGAGTGGTTATTTGATTTACTGTTGCCTTTCTATCAGCTCGAAACAGTCTGGCCAGTCTCCTCCGACCTCTGCCATCAACAAGGCATTTTTGCCAAGAGAACTGCCGCTCACTGGATATTTTCTCTTTTTTGGACCATTCTCTGTAAACCCTAGAG
Source organism: Anguilla rostrata (assembly GCF_018555375.3). Classification (NCBI taxonomy): domain Eukaryota; kingdom Metazoa; phylum Chordata; class Actinopteri; order Anguilliformes; family Anguillidae; genus Anguilla; species Anguilla rostrata. The sequence goes on from NC_057944.1 coordinate 285,414, forward strand.
ATGGTTGTGCGTGAAAATGCCAGTAGATCAGCAGTTTCTGAAATACTCAAACCAGGCTGTCTGGCACCAACAATCATGCCACGTTCAAAGTCACTGAAATCACCTTTCTTCCCCATTCTGATGCTTGGTTTGAACTTCAGGAGATTGTCTTGACCATGTCTACATTCCTAAATGCATTGAGTTGCTGCCACGTGATTGGCTGATTAGATATTAGCGTTAACAAGCAGTTGGACAGGTGTATCTAATAAAGTGGCAGGTGAGTGTATATATATCCATTTATTTACAATTAAATAGATAGATATTGTGTATGTATGTACACATAACACAAGCAACAGGTAAGTGCAAATTCATGGAGGTGTTCAGCAAAGGCGGCAACTGACATAAATGTTCTGAGGTTGTTTATGGTCGTTAAGACATTGTAATTGTGCAGTATTCATAAGGCGTGAATAGCTTTTCGATGCTATTGTTCAACTTTAAATGAAAATTTGGCGAAAGCATTACATTTCTTCAACTCAGTTTGGCGAGTTTTAGTGATTATTGAACTCATAAAGCTGGGCTAGTGAAGAAAAAAAAAACATGCTTTATATCATTTATTAAAGTTAAGGTCAGGTATTGATTGAATCCTGGACAATATCTAAAAACTGCAAATAGTCCTCACTTGTCAAATTTAGTATGTAGCCGGGTAATTAATCAGATATCTCCATAAAGAAGACTTAACAAGACATAAGTGATTATCATACTGTCAATCAAGTTTTGACCCAAGACCATTCATACAATATACTTCCAGCTAAATTATTAATGCAGGTCAAATAAACCTGTGTTCCAAGAAGCTCTAATTTCAGACAGATTTTGCTAAAATAATATAACAATTATTACAATTATAAAGGTCAGCATAAAAATGAAAGAATAGGGGAATTTAACTAATTTATCCAATTTCATTTTCAGGGTTTGTTTACTCCCCTGAAGTCTAGAAAAACTAAAAAAATGTAACTCATGGTGTCTGTATTGGTCAGAAATGAAAACTCAACTACGCAGATTGTAGTTCCTAAATAAGACAAACTCTGTTCCCATCATTCAGCCTCCACTGGCCTTACTTATTAACAGATGGCACACTGAATTTGAGTACAGATATAACAGGTATTGACTGCACGTTCTTATACTGTGACGATTCACCACAGTAGTGTTTCATGAGGCTCATTTATTCAAAACAAAGATCAGAGTAACATTAGCGAACAGTCGAGGCAAGATTTGTCATAAATCAGAGAAATGTTTTTCTCTCTTTCAACACTTGTGATTCATAAAACTACACAGTGCATCTCGATTTCCTCATCGTCAGTCAATGCAATGCAAATGTTCTGATTGGTGTGATGCAAGCGCACCCAAACCACTTGCCCTTGCTCCAAAAGGCAAACAGAGAGCGTTGATATAGCTGGAGCCGCTAGCCAATGCGAGTGCCAGAGCTCATTACCCCAAGATGAAAGGATATGGCTGTAGAGGGGTAGCAGGGCTGACTTTCCGAAACGCGGCTTGATGATGATTTAATAAACTCCACACTTTCCCTTCTCACCCCAGCTCCCCATGATGATTTAATAAACTCCACACTTTCCCTTCTCACCCCAGCTCCCCGTGATGATTTAATAAACTCCACACTTTCCCTTCTCACCCCAGCTCCCCATGATGATTTAATAAACTCCACACTTTTCCTTCTCACCCCAGCTCCTGATGATGATTTAATAAACTCCACACTTTCCCTTCTCACCCCAGCTCCTGATGATGATTTAATAAACTCCACACTTTCCCTTCTCACCCCAGCTCCCCATGATGATTTAATAAACTCCACACTTTCCCTTCTCACCCCAGCTCCCCATGATGATTTAATAAACTCCACACTTTCCCTTCTCACCCCAGCTCCCCGTGATGATTTAATAAACTCCACACTTTCCCTTCTCACCTCAGCTCCCCATGATGATTTAATAAACTCCACACTTTCCCTTCTCACCCCAGCTCCCCATGATGATTTAATAAACTCCACACTTTCCCTTCTCACCCCAGCTCCCCATGATGATTTAATAAACTCCACACTTTCCCTTCTCACCCCAGCTCCTGTCACATTCACAGGTGCTGCTAAATGAGATACTCGGGCAGTGGGCAGAGAGCAAAGAGAGGGAGACTCATGTCATTAAATTTCAGAAGAGTTATGCATATTTGGAGCAGTGAAGAAAAAACTACCTTCATAATGGGTATAGAAATATTTAATATTTAGGTTTGACAGGCAAGAGCAAGCAATTTGCATGTTCTTAAAGTGAGGAAAGTGGTTGGTTGGAAGCTTAGAAACTCTACTCCATGAGTAAAGCTTAGAAACTCTACTCCATAAGTAAAGCTTAGAAACTCTACTCCATAAGTAAAGCTTAGAAACTCTGCTGTCATGGTCCTGTGTTCCTGTCTGCATTTTCCTTGTTGGGCCGCCAGATGGCGGCACTTCAGTTTTGTGTCCTGTTTAATTGTATGTTTATTTTCCATTATCCAATTAGTGTTTGCTGGTTGTCTCGTTTTCCCTTCCCTCTCTGTGGCCTGATTGTTCATGGTGCCCTCCTGTGTCTCGTCAGTGTCTGTTCTATTTAAGTTTCCCTCTTCCTTTACTCAGGGGCTGGATCCTTGTGGTTATGTCTGGTTGTTTGTGCGCCCCTACCAAGTACCTGCTCCATGTGTTCCTGGCCATGTCCTGGTTTCCTGGTGTTTTGGATTTTCTGCATTTTCTTTGTTCCTGCGTTTGATGAAGGTCGCCCTGCGAGGCTTTGTGTTCCCTTTTGTTCTCTTCTTTCAGTAAAGTCTTTTGTTCTCATCATTTGGAGTTTTTTGTATTTTTGCCCTCTGCGTTTGGGTCCCAACCCCCCACGCATCTTGACATCTGCTCCATAAGTAAAGCTTAGAAACTCTGCTCCATAAGTAAAGCTTAGAAACTCTACTCCATAAGTAAAGCTTAGAAACTGTACTCCATAAGTAAAGCTTAGAAACTCTACTCCATAAGCAAAGCTTAGAAACTCTACTCTAAGAGTAAAGCTACAGATATGAATAAACTGTCTGCAGTCACTCTCTCCACACTGTGGAAAATAAATAAATACAGGCACTTGGGAACTTGTGATTGTGGTCATAATTATTACACACCCAAAATATAATAACGTCTTTAACTAAGATAAACTTCTGCTTGAACAAAATTTCCACATATATCAGATGTGTATAGACCAGTGTCTCCACACAGAGGGTGTCTGTAGAGACTGCTGTTGATACTAACCTTTGGCATACCTAGAGGTGAATATTGTAAAGACAGTCATAAGCTATCAATGAAAAAACACATTTCCCAAAAGGTACTGTGGTAATGACATCTGTCAGGCAGGGTGACATTGCCAGAAAAAACAGTGTGTTGAAATATGTTTGAATTATACAAAATATGACTAATCTAAAACAGTCAGCCCAGTGGTGAGTACATGTTATTTGAAGTACAGTAGACATATACAGGGCTATAGCAGTTGTCAAAGATCTACACTGAGACCCGTTGATAGACAGCAGGCTGATGTTACACGTACGGCTGATCTATTTCATTTCCGGTCTCTTGGCAAAGGCAAACATTTCACTTAAAGCATAGTTTTTGTGATTCATTTCTTTAGTTTTTTCACTGGAAGGTTTAATTGATACTTTGTATTTTTACCCGTGACCACTACTGGAAATTATTACCACATAAAATTCAAAACATCATCCTAAAACAAGTATTAGATAGTATGGTAGTGTAATCATATTTTCTATAACACTGCACTACATATTAGCATCCTAGATGTGAGAAATTGCCTCCCAAACATAGCCTACTGTTCCAAACATACTGTGCCTTCAAGCCAGCATTCAATGCCATGACAGTAGCCTACCATGACACAAAGACACAATTTAACCTGCCCCCCCACCCCCCCCCAACCCACCATGTTACCATGTTACTTTCCACAAGTAATCAACCACTCGTAAGAAACTTTTTATTTTTCATTTACAGAAAGTATTTATTTTCACGAATCAAATGTAATTTGAATTTCCAGCAAATATTTAATTAAAAGCCTGCTCGAACAGATTTTTGAGCAGTTTTTTTTAAAATGTTCCCAGAGCTTGCATCTCTGATATGTCTGGGTAAGGTGTTCCACAGTTTTGGGGAGTAATAGCTGAAAGCGGCTTCCCCACTCATTTTGTGTAGTACTATGGGAATGGTTAAAAGGTCAGCACCTGAGGACTGGAGGGCTCTTGTTGGCTGATATGAAGTTAGAAAGTCAGAGATGTATGTGGGTGCTGTCTCATTTAGAGCTTTGAAGGTGAGTAAAAGTACCTTGAAGTCAATTCTAAATGAAACTGGGAGCCAGTGCAAGGTGGCTAGGACAGGAGTGATATGCTCTCTCACTTTGGTCTTTGATAGAAGTCTGGCAGCCGAATTCTGAATGAGCTGAAGTTTCTCTATTGATTTTTTGGGCAGCCCGTTGAAGGGGGCATTGCAATAGTCTTGTCTGCTAGTAATAAAAGCGTGCACTAATTTCTCTGCATCCTTTTGTGTTAAAAACGGCTGCACTTTAGCAACATTTCTCAGGTGGAAAAAGCTGTTTTTGTCACTTTGCTAATATGGGCTTTAAAATTTATGTCGGAATCTAAGATGAGACCTAGGCTTTTAACTTCTGGTTTGGTTTGGGAAGCGAGGTCCCCGAGCTTACTAAAAAAGGTTTCTTTCTTAGATTTTGGTCCTAGCAACAGTATCTCTGTTTTATCCTCATTTAGTTTTAGGAAGTTGTCGCTCATCCATTTGTTTATAGTCGCCAAACAGGCAGTCAGTGAGCATAGGCCATCTGGGTCGGGCTCCGTTGGCTCAACAGAGATGTATAGTTGGATGTCATCTGTATAACTATTAAAGTTTACATTGCAGTGGTTGATGATGTGACCTAATGGAAGCATATACAGTGAGAATAGCCGGGGACCAAGACTTCCCTGAGCTAAGTCAAAGGGTAAGTCATGTTTTGTATACGTAGTCGCCCAGGCTAACAAAAAAAGCTCTACCAGTTATATAGGTTCAAAACCAGTTTAGAGCATTTTCAGTGAAACTGACCCAGTTTGCAAGACGGTCGATTAGAATGCTGTGATCAACGATGTCAAATGCTGCGCTTAAATCTAAAAGGATGAGGATTGACACTTTATTCGAGTCAGTAGCAAGTCTAAGATCATTCACTATTTTGACTAGAGCCGGTTCTGTGCTGCGATTTGATCTGAAGCCTGATTGGAACTAGGATACTGTTCTCATTTAAAAAGGAATTAAGTTGATTAAAAACCACTTTTTCTAAAACTTTGCATGAATGGCAGATTGGATATGGGCCTGTAATTATTAAGAATGTTATCATTATTATCATTATCAATTATTATCATCTAGATTTGACTTTTTTAGTAGAGGCTTCACTACTGCTGTTTTGACGGCATTAGGAAAGATGCCGGTTTCAAAGGAAGTGTTGATTATCTTTAGGATGGAAGGAGACAAACTACTGTTGACGTTCTTGAGAAATCTTCTGGGGACTGGGTCAAGAGCACAGGTGGAGGAGTTTGTTTGAGTTACAGTCTTGCAGAGTTCAGTTTCTGTAATATTTTTAAAGCATCTAAGAGTCGTGGGTTATTTAGAGGTGTGTCAGGCTTATTACTTGTTCTGACAATGCCTGTCCTAATCAAGTTAACTTTGTTTTTGAAAAAGCTTGCAAATTCTTCACATTTCAGAGCAGAGGTTTGACTGATTGAGTCAAGGGGGGTTGGATTTAGTAGCCTGTCAATGATAAAGAATAGAACACTAGAGTTTCCGCTATTTTCAGTGATGACTTTAGAAAAATGGATCTGTCTCTCAGTGTGAACAGCTTTGTGGTAGGTCACAATGTTATTTTTCAGAATGCTACAGTGGACCTCAAGTTTAGTTTTTCTCCATGTTCTTTCAGCTTTTCTACAGGATCGCTTTAGGTCACAAGTAGTTCTGCTCATCCACGGTGTCGCCTTTACACGTGACCTTTTTTTGCTTTTTAAGGGAGCTACTTTGTCAAGCATGACACTCAGTTTACTATTAGAGGCATCTACCATTTAATTTAGAGGATAGTTAAAAGTATCTTGATCTAGGGAACTTGTGAGTTCAGCAAACTGCAGTTCTGCTGTCGTGTCTAGATCACATTTTTTAATTGTGGTTTCAGAATTATTCCTTATTGTATCCAGTAGAACATTGAAAAATACAGAGTAATGATCAGATACATTGATATGAGATACCAGTAGATTGGAAACAGTAATCCCTTTAGGGAAAACTAAATCAAGAGTGTTACCGAGGTAGTGTGTAGTCTCTGTAACATGCTGGTTTAATTCTAGGCTATCTAGGATATGTAGGAACTTAGTTGCTCTCGCATCAGACGTGTTATTTACCTGGATGTTGAAATCGCCATTTACAACTATTCAATCATAATTAGTGATGATGAGCGACATAAGTTCAGAAAACTCAGAGAGAAATCCTGTCCATAGTTTGGGAGGGCGGTATATTATTATTATGAGTGCAGTCGATTCGGCTTTAATAGTGAAGGCAATATACTCAAATGAGGAAAACTCGCTGAAGCTGATCCTAGTACAGTTAAATTTATCTGAGAAAACAACGGCAATTCCACCGCCTCTTTTATTCTGCCTAACAGAGTGGAAGAAATTGTAGTTGGGGGGACAGGCTTCAACAAGGACAGCAGCACCATCAGAGCTGAGCCACGTCTCTACAAGAAATAAGAAGTCTAATCGCTTTTCAGAGATAAAATCATTGGGCCTCATTCACTCATTCAAGTTTTTTCTTAAATTTGTTCTTAAGAAAGATCCTAAGAAGAGTCTACCTCAGATTCACAACGTGTTCTTAAACCACAGAATTGTTTGTACATGTTCTTAAAATGATGAATCCCATTGTCCTCGTAAATGTAAAGCGCGTACCAGTTGTTCCTAATTAGCATAGGTAAATGCCCCGCCAATCCCCATAAAAGGGCATGAGACTGCAGGGCCGTGTGCACACACAGAAATCGAAAAGAAAAGTTGAGAGCGAAGTCAATAATGCCCAAACGAAAATCTATTCTAGTTGATAATTATCAGAACTATGATCAGACAACAGGGCTATTGAGGGTTGAGCACAGGATCAAAGGGTGCTTGAAAAGGACACTTTTTATCCAGCTGGACTGCATTTGATCTCATTTTGAATGGCATGAGTGTTCACAACAGGGGGCAGGGTTAAAAGCAGACAATGATTCACTGAACCTGTGGCCTTCATCTCCAGGGGCAGACCATGTGCGTAGGGAAGAAGGGCCGTGGCACCCAGTCCTGGCAGATCAGGGCAGTCACCCCCAGTAGCCTCCTGCCTCCTCCACAACCTTTATCTCATATATTTATCTTATTTAATCTGCATCAGTCCTTGCTCTGTCCCGTTTGCATTGTTGGTAACGTGTCATAGCTTCCTATTGCCAGGAATAGTGTGTGTTTAGCCTTTGGACTTGCCTGGAGAAGTAGCAGCTCATTTATGACTTTGTGTGGATTACTTCCTTGAGGACTTAAGCATGAACTATTTTCTGTCTGAACAGACTTCATTTTCATAATTTATTTACATGGCTATGCTCTATCATGTCTGTTGCAACATGCCCCATCGGTACAGCAGATCTAATCTATATGTTCTGGTCCTGCATTCACTTAATACCTTATTGGGAAATTATCTTAAATTTTTCAAAAAATCACAGGCACTTAATATAAACTTGCAACTTGTATGGATGGGCATCTTTGGCGTTCCAAATGATAATGGTCAGCTTTTAAGCAACAAACAGAAAAACATGATAATGATTTTATGTTGTTTTTTAAAATGTTTTTTTTATTTTTTTATTTTTTTATTTTAAAGTAAAGCTTGCATTGAGAGGGCGTGTACTTGGGGCTCTATGATTCAATATTTTGATGACTTTGGAAACCCTCCCTGGAATCTTCCAGAATAATTAATGTCTGTATAAACAACCATGGTAGTGTGACGATTAGTTCTGTGTGTATAGGGTCGGGCAATGTTGGGTAAGGAAATGGGAATATTTTTTGTGATACCTCTCTAGAAAACCTTTTTTATTGTACATATTCAGCGCAACTTTGAATCTTGACTAAACAAAGTATACTGATGTCATAGGTGTCATGTCACAGGGTTTAGGACCCAGGCGCAGAGTGGGGAAAAAACACGAAACTCAAAAATGTAGGTACATTTGGTCAGAAACAAACACAAGTCAGGAACGAGCACAAAGTCGGAAACAAACACAAGGAACCAGCACCCGAGTCAAGGGGACAAAGAACTTAAATAGACAGGGGTAACAAGACACAGGTGAACTCAAAGAACAATCAAACCAAAAAAGGAAGGGATAACAAGACACAGGTGGGAACAATGAGACACAATCAGAAACAATAATAAAATAATTGAAAAAAAGCAATAATACAATTAACAGGGGAACGAGCAGGACACAAAACAGAAGTGCCGCCATCTGGCGGCCCAACAAGGAAAGACAGAGACGGAAACAGAACTATAACAATAGGAATGTCAGTTACATACTCATTGAGTTGAAACGAATATTGATAAGGCTAAAATGAATAATATATTATATAATTTATAGAGAACTTGTGAATTCAATTAGTTTTATTGACTGTGGTTGTGGAGAAGAGGGAAACGAAGAGAAATTGAACATACACAGCTTATTTTGCGTCCACATTCTACACAGTAGTCGGATAAATTAGCGATAACATAAGCCTACATATAAAGTGACTATGTTCTCCTTTGTTTTTGCCAAGAGGTAACTATTCCCTTGCGCAATAAATAAATAAATCGTACATGTCCACACAGAGCTGGCCACTGACATACGCCAATAGCTACAGTAGTTTACGGCAAAAACCATCCCTGCGCCCACAATTCAAGGTTTTTAGGGTATTTATTTATTTATTTTTCACAGTAACCCTTTTAAGGATCAAACCTGGTTGCTTGTTCTTGGAGAATGCCAGTGAGTTGCGACTATTGCAGTTGAGGTGGGTGTGAGAAGCTACGACTGCTCTGAAGGCAGGGATCAGTGTTAGCCAATAGATGTAGATCAGAAGGTATCACGGTGGTCTGATTGCAAAAATGAACCTTTGTCACATTCTACTCTTAGGGTCGTTCAACAAACACTGCCCTCAGAGGCCCCACACTCAAAAAACCATAGCAATTAATACAACAGTTATTTGGACACGAAGTCATCGTCGTGGTAAGGGCTCACGGAGGTGAGGATAATGAGACGATCTCCCTTAAAACTTTTGGGAAGGCTGAAACTCTAAAATGATCAGCGAGAGTCCAGACGAGTAGGTCTAAAAATGGATCGAAACACTGTGCGAGAAATTAACAGAAGACAAAATGCAGCTATTTGAAGTTCAAGGTAAATGTTAATGCAGCTGTGTATGACCATTTCTGCGGAGATGTCTGGGTTAATAATCATTTCGCATCCTTCCAGTAATATTATAATTTCCATAACCCTTGAAATCGTAAAATGTAATAAATCTCATTATAGGACAGTAGTTCAACATGTAAAACCTTTTGTCCACGTGCTTATCAGTGAAGATATTTATTAGAGAGGCGGGGAGGAGTCACTTTATCTTTTGGTATTACAGATATAAATATCTCTGATATAACATCATGTCATTAAAAAATATCTCATGGTGTTGTAGCCTGTTTTAGCTGCTTTGGATTAAAACCAAAATGCATCTACTATTTCTTTGTCTTGTCTCCATTTGCTTTATAAACATTACAACAGGCGCAGGTGAGTGAATATTTTCCATTTTACCTGTAGAAAATAACATCACAAGAATGCTATGCATTAATTTCTACTGATTTTATATGTTACGTGTGGTCTAATATCGTAAATCATGTCGTTTTGATAGTGTAAATAGGCTATAAAACGCCGGAAAGATAAAACAATTAATTGTATTTAAAGTTTATCAAAGGCTATGAATATTCTACTCGTGAAACCTGTCCATTGTTACAAATGAAAGTGTCCCTGCCAAAAAAACAAAAAAAAAAAACATAATTATGTCTAATTTATTTCCCTCAACATTATAATGTTCATTATTCCGACATTTACTACGGCCTAATGCCGGTTTCACATACCATTTTCGGGTGTTTAGTGTATAGAATTATTGGATCCGTATAGTGGAGGCGCACACTGATGTTCTGATTATTATTTTCTCGCAATCGTTCGTCCGAAACATATAGCGTAGGCTACTTTTGCATTCAACTTTTCTCTTGCATAATTTTATTACTTTGACATAGAAGGTATGTCAGAATTTCGTGAAGTAGGCTATAATGCGCATAACCTACTTTCAACGTTTTAGGGAATAATGCTCCCGAGTTTATTTATGTGTAGTTGTACTATGTGCAGAAAATAAAATTAAAAAAAGTCATCTGAAGAATACATCACCGATTTACCGTGTCTCGCTAAAATCATCATACAACAATGTACTGTGGTCTGTTTATCTGCAGATCACAAGATACTTGCTGTGGCAATGGTGAATTTTTGAGATCTGACACCGCTTTCCATAATTTTTTTCAGACTAGTGAGTTAATGTTGTGTCTGCGTTGGGCGACTTTCCAGTTCAACAAAATTCTATAAGCATCAGTTTTGTTCCACTGTGCAAATTGGTCTCAATGGGGAGGTATTGTTGAAGACAAGCTTCTTCGTGCTTTCCCTAGTCCTGATTGATACCCAAGGAATGAACAGTTAAATGCGAAAGTACTGGGACGGCAACACAATTTGGCTCTGTACTCCAGCACAATGGATTTCAAATAAAACAATGAATGAGGGTAAAGTTCTGTTTACATTCATGTCAGGTGATCCATGTAGGAATTACAGCCCTTTTTGTGTATACTGCCCCCTTTTTAGGGGAGCAGACGTAAATTAACAAATCAACATAGTCTGAAATAAAGTTGTCATATTAAGTACTTGGCTTCAAATCCTTTTCATTTGATGATTCCTGAAGTCTGTGACTCATAGACATAGGGGTGTCCAGAGACCTCATTATCTGTATGTGTATCTGTTCAACCAACAAAATGATCTGTATCTGTATCTGTATTCGGACGAGGACCGGAAGTGGGCGTGGTTTATACAGGAAGTCACGTTAAATCAGGCAAATGTATTTTCAAACCTAATGTTCATTGGCAATGCAATGCCATAATTAATTATGAAATATATTTACACATCCTTATACTGTACTTTTCACCTGTCTCTCTTTTCTTTTTTTTTCTTTTTAACTAAACTAAGTTTTATGAACTTAGTTTAATTAAACTAAGGGCAACTAAGTCTTTCTTTTTTCCCCGAATCCGAATAATAACGAGCAACTTCGGGTAGAAGAAATATCTGTTTCCATCGCATTATTCGTGCTTTCCCGAATACAGTATTCAGATTCGGATACATCCCTACATAGACATCACCATATGCTGGGTATCTTCTCTGGTGATGCTCTGCCAGGCCTGTATTGCAGGCATCTTCAGCTCCTGCTTGTTTCTGAGGCATTTTCCATCCAGTCTTGTCTTCAGGAAGTGCAAAAGCTTGTTCAGCTGGATTCAGGATGGATGATTGACCTAGCGGCTAGGTCCTAGCCAGTCAAGAGAATTCCACTTTGGTTGCTTCATCAGTATCCTTTTGAGGCATTTGTTTGGAGCAGGTTTGGTGGATAAAATAGCTAGTATGGAAGCAGGACTTAGAAGTGGTAGGTCATATGTGACCAAAACACCTGCTTACTTGATTTTTATCACCTTGTACTGGTGCACTTTAGCACCATGTCTCCACAATAACTATGTATATATTTTTCGAAATATCCTGGCATTTGTTTCTTTTGTTGAGAATGTTCCCCTTTTTGTATCTAGCAGAGTGTGAGGCCCTTTTCCTATGCAGTGTCCCAGTATTTACGCATATGATTGATTGTTGTAATGTGGAGCATGGCCAGAGACTAAGGTGAATGGGAAAATCCTTTTAATTACTTAAAGTTACGTGTGTGACGTCAGTCAGTTGGCACCTGGGCCACGCCAACTATTACATTTATTATTTACTGAATAAAAAATGGTTGTTATACAAGTAACGTTATGTACATACTCATTCATTGTCTAACATTAGGCTAACTTAAGCTGTCTTTACACTGCCAAGCCGGGTTAAAATGCTGTAGCAGACCTGGGGTAGAATTAGTGATGATAAATTTCCACAAACGTTCTTTATCCACCTTTTGCTCGGTATGAACATCTTTACACTGCAGAGAAGAATTCGCGGGATTCGCTGTGGTTCGTGCAATTATGTATCGTGCACAATAAATCTTTTTTGTGAATGATTGTTGTGTGATATTTTTAAAATAACTGCCTTGTTGTTTCTGGTTTTGCTAGCTAAACTATTCGAGAATAAAGCTGAGCTGGGTGTTAAATTAGCAATCAGAACAAGAAGAATAAAACAAAAACAAAGGAGATTTCATCAAAAAAGGGCATCAAGGCTGAAGGAACATATGAGGAAGCGTAATAAAATAATAACAACGCTAATCCATACTGCCATATTCTTTTATTTAGTTTTCTCAGGCTTGACATCTTTACACAGAAATCAGACACGCTCTGCTCCACCTATACCCCGGCTTTATTCCGATCAATATACTGATGAACTTGATGGCAATGTAAATAATGATAACGTGAAGGCCAGTTCAGATCAATGATTCGCAACGAGACGAAACGGTTTCAGAATGTTGCAGAGAAAATTGCAGTGGTGTGAACTGGTTAGTTGCAGAGCGTCTGAAGCCGTTGCCAGGGGTCTCAAAAGACCCACCATGTCAAATCGCTAAGTGCAGTTTTAGAACGTTTACAATCAGACGTCTTGGAATTTTGAAGGTTGCATCCAGTCTCGTTGCGAATCATCGATCTGAACTGGCCTTTAGTTAGCTACATTGCAACGTTGCAACAAGGTAGCCTTGCATTCGATAGACGGTTTGCGAGGTCGGTACCGGTCGGTAGCGTTAGCTAGCGTTTTTTCTAATTGTTAGCTGACATTAGATTGTGTTAATTACATTAGCTAGCTAGCTAACACAACATTACCTGATATGAGAGATGGATACTGTGCGCAACGTTGTCTAAACTAATGTTGCCTTTCTTGACATGGTCCGGTAGCTAGCGTTAGCTGTGCAAATAGCAATTTAGTAACGTTACATTGTCATCAAATGTAATACGAAAACTACTTCAACAAATAATATGACTTCTCATGTTACACAAAAACTTAATAGGGTTCCATAACCCCCCCCCTTCTCTGTAACGCTAGCAGACACCGGAAAAAAAACAGTACGCCGCTCACACACAAGTGAGTTCAAGAGCGAGCCTGTTGCATTAGCTCCGCCTACCCTCTCTGGCGGACCAACCACTGATGGGTGATGGAAAATGCGTCACTAACTATGCACCACTTATGATTTTTTTCCCGGAAATGTCGCCACAGACGCCCAGTTCTTTAATCATAAATAATAATAATAATAATAATATAAATTAATATAATAATAGGCTCAATCACAATTGTGTTACCTAATTCAGCGATAGATAGTGACTTAACAGAGATTTATTTTAATGAAAATCTTTGAGATTGTTACTTTAAGGAGCGAGTTTAAAAACCTGCTCTTCTAACTTCCCTTCATTCGAAGATACAGTAATTATGCTTCCTGTTTTAGATTGGTGTTATGAGTCACAAGTGTCGTGTAACAGGTCTTGTCTTGGTAAGTTTTATGCACATTTTCATCCACTTAAAGATTCTGTTTCTTGTAATGTTTTATTATAGGTTGTCATTTTAATTGCAAACACAAAGGATGTGTGTTACATATGTTATATTGTCAATGACAGCAAAACTATTGAATATTTTAAAAATATGATTATGAATGATAATATAATTACATATTGACCTACTTATTTCCATAGCTAAATATGTGCATTAATTACAGTAAATACATTCTGCTATTTTGAAAATGCAGATGAAATGATTCCAGTTCATTCTGACTGATTTGTGAAGGACCAGAAGAATGGAACGAGGTTGCCGCTTCCTGTGAAGGACGAGTGCAGTCCCCCATTAACATTGTGACCAGGAAAACCCTGCTCGATGAACGTCTCGTGCCTTTCACATTCTCAGGCTATGAAGAAGCGTTTCGCAGTCTCCTTAAAAACAATGGCCACACAGGTAGGTTTTAACTGGAATTCCTCAAACAAAATTGACTTAGTTCTAACCATAAATAAGGACATTTTTAATCGTTTTCATTTAGCTGAACACTAAGATGGCTGTGTGAGTATTATTTTCTACTCAATTGGCCACACAACAGCACTGACGTGAGAGTTTTAGTGCCTGGGACTATTGCTTTCCAGCATAGCAAGGCATTTTAATTTACCATTAAAATAAAAAATACCATTAAACATAAAATATTCAAACATTTATGAACAACACATCTTAATGCCCAGACAGATGTTGTTTGCCAGATAGCTACGTAAAACAGAAACATTAGTCCACTTTGATGAGGCAAAGCAGTTAAGACCCCACTCAGAATACCAGTAATCAGGGGAGGTGAAACGTCGAATGTGAAGTGTTAATCAACTCTACATTTAGGCCATAGGAAAACATGCACTGTAGTTAATTTAACACTGAACCTTTAACTGTGGGATAGCCACTAGCACAGGATGAAGTGAAGAGTAGAGTGGCAACAGAAATAAAGGAAGGACAGCGCTGGTTTGAGTGATTGATTGATTGAGTGATTGATTGATTGATTCATTTATTGATTGACTAATTGGTTGATTAAAGTCTGTCTGTCTTTCAGTTGAAGTGGACCTGCCCCACAGTGCCATGGTAAGTGGTGGTTCACTAGAAAGCACATACAGGGCAGTACAGCTGCACTTGCACTGGGGCCAGAATGGAGGATCGGGATCAGAACACACAATTGACGGGGAGCAGTATCCCATGGAGGTAAAGCTCCACATGGATTATGCATGTACTGTACATCTGCACTGTCTCAATTTCAGTTTTATATTATACTGTGTGAAATATTACATAATCACCTTTCACAAACTTCAATCAAAAATTCAACACATTGTAGCTGTGTTTCCACAATCAGGATAGCCATATTGAACAAGCTCAACCAAAGCTAGCTCAAACTGTTGCCTGGTCCAGAGCATGGTCTTCATTAATAGAGTAAACTGACTGATTATCCTGCCCGCAATCTTAATTACACAATTTATTGATGAGGAGTGGCTGTATGGAAATTGACTATTGAGTACCATTGTTATATATGCGTTAGATGATAAGATCATCAAATGTTGCTTTGAACTAAGATTTCTACTGGGATGGAAATCTTGCTTTTCAGTCAGATGTACTGGCATGATGAATGATTGTTCTCCTGGTGTTTTCCCCCCAGCTGCATATAGTCCATGTGAAGCAGGAATACAGTTCCTTGGCTGAAGCTCTTGAAGACCCCACCGGAGTTGCAGTCCTCGGATTTTTTTTCGAGGTTAAGAGATTATCCAATATCATATAATATTACCTCTGCTTGGCTTCTTTGAAATAACTGTGTGAAGGTAAATCATGTCATGATTTATGAAGGATTATCAACGGTTAAACCATGTTCAATCAAAGTATAACTATGGTTTGTAAAATGTGTTCTTATCTGGAAAGTTTCATATTATTCCTACAATTGCAGACATCAAAAAGTGCCAATAAAAAATATGAGCCCATCATAAGATCCTTGGGAAACATTAAACAGTCTGGTGAGTCAGGTTCATTTACGTCACGCCTGTTGCTATTGTGTCTGTGAATAATGTTTTCATATCAGAACTGTAGAGCCCTTGGGTAGCTGTTCTGAAACCAAGCCTAATGAAAACTAAAGCCTAACAAGAAGCATGAAAGACTATTAATATTTATTGTTTTGAACTGACATTCCAAACTGTTTAAGCTTACACTGTTTTATTCACTGAAAAGAGCAATTCCTCTTGTAATAAATGACAGACAGGGCAATTTGACCAAACACAAAGGTAAATACTTAATATGTCAAAGGCGTATTCTGTGGGTTGTGCTCCAAGGCTCCAACGCATCTCTCAATGGCCTCTCCCTGGATATGCTCATCCCCGCAAAGGAGGACATGCGAACGTACTACCGGTACCAGGGCTCCCTCACCACACCGGGCTGCTCCGAGGCGGTGGTCTGGACCCTGTTTCAATGCACCATTCCCCTCAGCAAGGAGCAGGTGTGCTACTTCCAGAAGAGCGTCTGCTTCTCCCTTGTCTGTGTCACCACTAGGTTTTTGCCTCACAGTCTCAAGGTTAACCTCCTTCTTTCTCCTTTTGTTTTCCAGCTCTCCGCATTTTCCGCTCTTCGGTTTAGTAGCGGTGAACCAATGATAGGGACGTTCCGCCCAGTGCAGCCGCTGAACGGCCGCAGGGTGTACCGATCTGGAAGCGGCGCTGTTCTGGCCAGCACAATCGCCCCGGTCATCTCTGTCCTAGTCTCCATTGGACTGTGATGGTTCACGCTGTGAATATTTTTACATGGTAATCCTTCAGGCTAAAAAAACATCCTCATTGCAAGTATGTTTATAAATGCCTAAATCTACCACTGACATTTTCAAATGACGAGTCAAATATTACAGTTATACTAATCAACAAATAAAAATACGTTGATTTCGTTACCTCTAATTTTATTTGAAAACCTTTAAAAAGTGCAAACTTTAAGCACATCGGCACTGTTTCATATCGTACATAATTATACACTAGTTTTATTTTTTATATGTAACAAATGCTTCAGGAATTGCTTTTTTATCTTGCCATTGTCACATGGGCAATATTACATCCAAGTTTTTCAGGCAGCATTAAATTGTTAAACTCACATTTTGGTTTAGTTAGATTTATGAGCAGGAGTGTGCTCCAAGTCAAAATAAAGGTGCTGTGAATTTAAGTGGCTGGCTATAATTCCATTGTCCATTTATTGTCAACACCGGCACAATGAGATTTCAGGTTAGGTATATATATATTTCCAAGTGCCTTAATGTGCATTTAGACACGCCTTTCGCATTTTCCTGAAATGTTTCTGAACATGTTTCTGTTTCTAATTCATTGGACAGTGACACATTTTTTGTTATTTTGATTCTGTACTCTAGCACTTTTAGTTTGAAAGGATACAATGACAATGAGGTTGAAGTGCAGACTGTCAGCTTTAATCTGAGGGTATTTTCATACATATCGGATGAACCGTTTAGAAATTATAGAACCTTTTGTACATGGTCCCCCCGTTTTCGGGCATCAAGAAATAAATTTTAACATAATGTAGAATAAAGTAATCATTTTTAATTTTGGTTGCATATCCTTTGCGTGCAATGACTGCTTGAAGTCTGTGACGCATAGACATCACCAGACGCTGGGTATCTTCCCTGGTGATGTACTGCAGCCATCTTCAGTTCCTGCTTGTTTTGGGGATTTTTTGCCTTCAGTCTCCTCTTCAGCATGTAAAATGCATGTTCAATTGGATTCAGATCCGGTGATTGACTCGGCTAGTCAAGGATTTTCCACTTTTGGCTGTCAAAAACCCCTTCGTTGCAGTATGTTTTGGGTCATTGTCTTGTTGCATGATGAAATGCCGTCCAATGAGTTTGGAGGCATTTGGTTTTATCTGAGCAGATAAAATATTTCTGTAGACTTCAGAATTGATTGTTTTACTTCTGTCTGCAGTCACATCATCGATGAAGACAAGTGAGCCCATTGGCAGCCATACAGACCCAAGCCATAACACCCCCTCCACCATGTTTCACGGATGAGGTGGTATGCTTTGGATCATGGGCGTTGCCTTTTTTCCTCCACACTTGCTCTTTTCATCACTCTGGTACATCTTTGTCTCATCTGTCCACAGCAGTTTGTTCCAGAACTCTTGGGGCTCTTTTAGGTGCTTTTTAGCAAACTGTAATCTCACCTTTCTGTTCTTCAGGCTTATCAGTGCTTTGCATCTTGTAGTGTACCCTCTGTAGTCCTGCTGGTGTCTTCTACGTATGGTAGACACATCTACACCTGCATCCAGGAGAGTGTTTTTGATCTGTTGGGCTGTTGTCAGGGGGGGTTTTCTTCACCATACAGAGTATTCATCCACTACAGTGGTCTTCCTCGGTCTACTGGGTCTTTTGACATAATTGAGTTCACCAGTTGTTTTTTTCTTGTTAATGATGAACCAAACTGTTGACTTGGGCATGCCCAGGTTTTTTGCAATGTTCCTGATTGATTGATTTTCATCTCTGAGCCTTATAACGGCCAGCTTAATTTGCATCCACACTGCTGTCTTCCTCATGTTGTCACACCCCAACAACAATCTCCAAAGGCAATTGCAAAGTCTAGAATCAAGACTAGACATCAAAAGCTCTCTTCTGCATACACTAAGGACACAAATGAATACACCTGCCTAACGAAACACATCTGTGAAGCCAATTCACAAATACATGTAGTACCTTAAAATGGGGGGACCATGTACAAAAGGTGCTGTCATTTCTAAACGGTTCATCCGATATGGATGAAAATACTCTCAAATTAAATCTGACAGTCTGCACTTCAACTTCATTGTCATTGTATCCTTTCAAACTCAAAGTGCTAGAGTACAGAATCAAAATAACAAAAAATGTGTCACTGTCCAATGAATTATGGTGCTGACTGTATACCAGTCAGCTGAGGAAGACAAATTCCTCCAATGATTCGAGACAAAAATATCAGGAGCTGAAGTTCTAGCAGAAAAGACCTTTGAAGGTTGGGTGTTATTTCAAACGTTAAGATACTATTGCAAGATAACAGCTATCAGCATTAACTGGCGCACAAATCAATTGTAGGCTACTAACAAGTACTTGTAAAATAAAGTTCATAAATGTAGTTTATTTATAGAAGGTTTATAGTATCTTGTATTTTGTTGAGTAGCATGTAAAAATAATATTCTCACAAATGTAATTTAAAAGTGTTGAAATTCAGGGCCATGTGGCTTAAAATCCCATTTATTAACTGTTTATTTGCTGCCAATAATAACTATAAAATGGATATCGGTCAAGTTGTGGATTGGTATTTGCTGTTGTTGATGTCACATTGAAAAATGTTATTTAAATGGTAAAGATGAAATGATAAAATGGTGGCCAGCTAATGTTCACCTAGCAGCAAGCATGAAATAGCAGCTGGAAGCCACACCAGTACAGTAATGTACATAGCAAAAGCCCACATCAATACCCCTATCATAATGATCATAAGAATGAGTTTTTAAAAAGAAACCATCGACAGGGACTTGTTTATTTCGCAACATTCTTGCATAACACACTCATCTTAGGTTTTTTCCCCTCAGCAATAAGTACAGAGCCCTTCAGTATGTGCCAATGCACTTTGAACAGACAGGGATAGCACAGACCTGGTGGTCCTGTTCTGACATGTTAGCCAGAACACTGTGCCCTGCACACTACCTGCTAACATGCGTTTAGGCCTACCTGCCAATTCAACGAGATGAACTTCAACTGCTGTTGTTTTTTTCTGCTTTATACAAAGCTTTAATACGTGTATATTCATTCTTTTTAAACTTACAGAATGGGACGTTGTTGAGGCGTGGGAAGTTATAACAGAGAAATAGTGGGATTTGTTGGAAATGTGTATACAATGGACAAACAAAAATAAAGGAATATCGTGCTGTTGAAAGCTGTCAGTTCAACCAGGCATAAAATGGGACCCTGTTCATTTTATATGTTTTTCTTCTGACCTGAAGCCAAAATGGCTGAGGTATATGCCTTGATCAATCTTAACATCATGCATAGCACAACCACAAGACAGTGCGCCCAGTGTTTTTTTATGACTCAGTGTTATCAGCTTATCCATGGCCTTGTCTTCCATTAAAGATAGTATATCCACAGATAAGAAATGTCCATCACATAAACTGTCATGTTATCAATTCATCTGCTGAGCAAAGCAAGTTTTTCAGCCTTTTTGCCTCATGTGAGGTGTTGAGTTTGCACAGAGCCTTATGGACAGAGACACTGTACATATATACTGCATTGCATGACGGTTGTCCCAGTTCTATTGCCTGTGATACAATGCACAGGTAGTGCTTTGAAACATTGCTGTCAAAATATCAATCACAAGTCATATTTGCACACATTCATATCAGAGAATTACAGCCATAAATAAAAAAATAGAAGAACCCGTTCTGTACAGAATGTTCCATTAAACCACCACACTGAGTTCCATTGCTGGTTACGTTGGCTTTTCTGATGTCTTTGGCCCTGTTTTGATGCCATACTGTGGATGTCATGAGTGCATTACCATATGCTGAAGAATAGTGTGCAGACCACATGCTGTGGCTTGAATTACACATAGGTACACAGAAATGTGTCTGATAAAATTTGATAAATGAGTGTTCACATGCACAAAAGCACACAAGACCTCATCTTTGTCTTTGCCAGATGATGAAAAAAATTTCATGTGAGAATAATCTGTGGTCACGGTGTCATGGTTCTTTGTTTCTGTCTCTGTTTCCATGTTGGGCCGCCAGATGGCGGCACTTCTGTTTTGTGTCCTGCTCGTTTGTTTCTGATTGTGTCTCGTTGTTCCCACCCTGTCCTGGTTTGATTGTTAATTGTGCCCTCCTGTGTCTTGTTGGTTTTGAGTCTATTTAAGTCCTTTGTCTGCCTGACTCAGGTGCTGGTTCCTTGTTTTTCTGACTTTGTTTCTGCCTGCATTTGGTTTGTGTTTCTGCCTATGTGTTCTGCCTGCTTGTGTTCCGTCTGTCTGTGTTTCGTCTGCTTGTGTTTTGCCCTGCTTGATTTCTGCCTGGCTGTTTCAGTTTACAGTTTTCTGCCCTTGTTATGTGTTCCCAGTGTTTTGACTTTGAGTTTCTGTGCTTGAGTTTCTATGCTTGTGTTTTTAAGTTTTTTTTTTTTTTGAGTTTTCATTTATTGCCCCTCGTGGCCTTTCGTTTGTTCCTGTTTGTTTTTGTAATAAGTAAAATCTTTGCTTTGTTTCATTCACCTTTGAGTCTCCTTTTTACTCTGTGCTTGGGTCCAACCCGTCAAAACCCTGACACACAGTCTCCCTGAGAACAGGTCAGCAGTGACACAGGCCTTGACTGCTCATGACAGTAATTTCAGTCTTTTTGGCCCCAGGTTTAAAGACATAGTTGGACGCCATGTAGGTCATTAAGACTTTTGGGCCCGGACCGGCTATGCCCAAGATGAGGTAAAAAGGATTTCGCACTACTTGAATCAGCTCCAGTTTGGTATATGTGTAGTTTATAATGACTTGATGTATACGAAACACTTTTCAGTGCTGTCTAATTAGCTGCACCTGTCACTGCTACCAAGTAAGGATTGCTCTTACCTGTTATGGATGTCCGTGTACTGCTGATCACCCCCATTGCTTTGAGATTGCAAAAGTTTATTTTCAAAGATTTTCAATAATTTTGTATCTTCATTATCACTCACCAGAGCCTCTCCAACAAAGCTACCAGACTATGGACTTGAAAGCTTTGTAGTTGCCTTAGGCAACACCTAGTTTTATTTCCAGAAATGCAGTGCTGGTTTTCATACAGCACTTAAAAGCTTTGGCTCACACATTTTTGGTAATTCTATGCTTTTGTACAGCATGTGGCAATAAAGCTGTGAGTTCTTAAGCTATCCCCATTAATGAATGGGTGGAATATAGACATAGTTGGAGAGAGGGAGAGAACAAAAATGAAGGCTCTACTTACTATAGTACACTATATTTATGCAAGAATAACTGCATGCGCAACAATGTCATGCAATCATATTGCCGACTCTGTGTTTGACATTTAGTAGTTGGCACTACACTCACAAAACCAAGTGCCATTGTACACCTGTGGCAGCAGGTCAGGTTTAGAACTGACAAACATTTCTTATAAGAAAATAAACATTTTTAATAAATAAGAATATTATAGTTGCTGCCTGTCTTGACCAGGGCTCCCTTGAAAAAGAGATTCTTAATCTCAATGGGACCTTTCCTGGTTAAATAAAGGTTTAAATAAAAATCAAAAATCAAAAATCATTCAGCCCTGGGAGTTAATATATATATATATATATATATAAATTACCTTCCCAGGGCTGAATTATTATTATTATTATTTTTTTTAATTTAAACCTTTATTTAACCAGGGAAGGGTCCCATTGAGATTAAGAATCTCTTTTTCAAGGGAGCCCTGGTCAACACAGGCAGCAGCACAAAAATGTTGCAAATAAGACAAAACAGTACAACAAACAATTAGCACTACAATATAAAACAACCAACAACAATGTGCAATAAAAGCAACACATCTTTGGTCCGAAAGGTTCAACAGAACCCCAAAACAACAAAAAAGGAAGTGGTGAAGGAGCTGGAGGCATCAGGTACCAAAGTATCAACATCCACCATTAAGAGAATCCTATGTCTCCATGGCCTAAAAGGCTGTTGCGCAAGGAAGAAGCCCCTACTCCAAGGCCGGCATAAAAAAAGTCAAAATGAAGGTTGCAGGTAATCACCAGGATGAAGACCTAGCCTTTTGGAGGAGTGTTCCCTGGTCGGACAAAACAAAAATTGAACTGTTTGGCCATAATGATCAGCGCTATGTACAGTGGGCTCCAGAATTATTGGCACCCTTGATAAATAAGCACAAAAAATGGGTTAAAAAATGCTAAACTAAAAAATAATACAGTTATTGACATAAACTTTATTTTCCAACATGTGTAAACTAGTGTGCTTGATTAATGATTCATTGGAATCAACCAATGTCTCAAATTTTTTAAATAAATAAAAATATTTCCCCAAAAAACAAGTTCCACAATTATTGGCACCCCTGGTTTAATACTTTGTGAAAACACCCCTGGCAAAGACGACAGCCATGAATCTTTTCTTATAATTTGTGAAAAGGTTAGAGAACACATTTGGAGGGATTTTTGACCATTGCTCCATGTAGAACTTTTCAGAATCATTGATATCTTTGGGTTTGCGCTTAAATACCCCCCCCCCCCCCCCCTCTTCAGTTCAGACCACAGGTTTTTGATGGAATTTAAGTCTAGAGACTGAGATGGCCATTGGAAAACATGGATGTTGATTTCAGTTAAGCATTTCTGTTTAGATTTTGATGTATGCTTGGAGGCATTGTCCTGCTGGACAATCTACCTATGACTAAGTCCTAGCGTCTTAGCAAAGACAACCAAATTTTCTGCCAGAATTTCCTGGTACTTTGTTGAATTCATTGTGCCATTGATCTAAAATAGTGCCCCAGGACTACTGCCAGCAAAACATCTCCAAAATATCAATGACCCACCTCCATATTTGACCGTAGGTATGAGGTGCTTCTCCTGTATGCGTTCCTCTTTTGCCGCCAAACATGTCAATGGTGTGTATGGCCAAAACGTTCAATTTTGGTCATCTGACAATAGCACTCTCTTCCAGTCATAATTCCAATGAGGTTTGGCAAGCTCCAGATTCTTGGTTTTGTTTATTGTGCTCAGTAAGGGCTGTCTTCGTGCCACCCTTCCAAAGAGTTACTTGGTATGGAGGTGCCATTTTATGTTTTTTTAGACTTGTTGACCGCAAGAAACAAACCAATCTCTGCAATTCTTAAACAGTGATCCTTGGGTTATTAATGGCCTCCCTCACCATCTTCCTCACCGTCCGTGGGGACACCACGTGCCATTTTATGTTTTTTTAGACTTGTTGACCACAAGAAACAAACCAATCTCTGCAATTCTTAAACAGTGATCCTTGGGTTATTAATGGCCTCCCTCACCATCTTCCTCACCGTCCGTGGGGACACCATGCACTTGCTTCCTCTTACTGGCAAATTTGCAACCATTCCATATGTTTTACACCTTTTTATTATTGCCCTTACAGTGCTAAGTGGTATGTTTAACCGTGTATGTCTTTTTTTGTACCCATTACCAGACTTGTGATGGTAAATTACCATCGATCTCTTCTGAATTGACAGTTATTTGGCTTTTCTCATTCTGATGACAAAGGGATTTTGTATGCTTGTTACCTCATTTTTATTCTCTAGTGAAACTGGAAGTGATGGAATGACACAATATAGTTCCTTTAGACTGAGATGAACTAAATTAAGTAAAATTGTATTGACAATTTCATTTTGTTTGATTTTACTTACAATAATTGTTAGGGGTGCCAATAATTATGGCACCTATGCTCTTCAAATTAGATTACTTAATAAAAAAACATTGAAGCATGAGAGTAAATGTATTGAAATAAAAGTATATAGTTTTCCCATATGTTTGAACATAACATATACAGTCCCCTCCAAAAGTATTGGAACAGCAAGGCCAATTCCTTTGTTTTTGCAATACACTGAATACATTTGGGGTTGAGATAAAAAGATGAACATGAGACAAGAGTTCAGAATTTCAGCTTTTATTTATTTTATTTTATTTTTAGGTGAGCAAAAGTATTGGAACAGAAAGTATTTAAGTAAATGAAAGCAAATAACACTTAATATTTGGTAGCATATCTCTTGCTTGCAATAACTGCATCAAGCCTGCGACCCATTGATATCACCAAACTGTTGCATTCTTCTTTTGTGATGCTTTTCCAGGCTTTTACTGCAGCCTCTTTCAGTTGTTGTTTGTTTCGGAGGGGTTTTCCCTTCAATCTCCTCTTCAGGAGGTGAAATGCATGCTCAGTTGAGTTAAGGTCTGGTGATTGACTTGGCCAGTCTAAAACCTTCCACTTTTTCATGAATTACGGGCGACATAGACCAGGAGGTAAGACCGATTATCTGGCAGTCGGAGGGTTGCCGGTTCAAACCCCGCCCTGGGCATGTCGAAGTGTCCTTGAGCAAGACACCTAACCCCTAACCGCTCTGGCGAATGAGAGGCATCAATTGTAAAGTGCTATATAAATGCAGTCCATTTACCATTTTTCTCCCTAATGAAATCCTTTGTTGTGTTGGCAGTGTGTTTTGGGTCATTGTCTTGCTGCATGATGAAGTTCCTCCCAATTAGTTTGGATGCATTTCTCCATAAGTTGGCAGACAGAATGTTTTTGTAGACTTCTGAATTCATCCTGCTGCTACCATCATGAGTTACATCATCAATAAAGATTAGTGAGCCCACTCCAGAAGCAGCCATGCAAGCCCAAGCCATGACACTTCCTCCACCGTGCTTCACACATGAGCCTATATGTTTTGGATCATGAGCAGATCCCTTCTTTCTCCACACTTTGGCCTTTCCATTACTTTGGTAGAGGTTAATCTTGGTCTCATCCGTCCATAAAACTTTGTTCCAGAACTTTTGTGGCTCATCTCTATACTTCTTTGCAAATTGTAATCTCGTCTTCCGATTCTTACTACTGATGAGTGGTTTGCATCTTGTGGTATAGCCTCTATATTGCTGCCCTTCTTCGAACAGTTGATTGAGATACCTTCACCCCTGTCCTGTGGAGATTGTTTGTGATATCACTGACTGATGTTTTGAAGTTTTTCTTCACAGCTTTCACAATGTTTTTGTCATCAACTGCTGTTGTTTTCCATGGTCGACCTGTTCGATATCTGTTGCTCAGTACGCCAGCGGTTTCTTTCTTTTTCAGGACATTCCAAGTTGTCGTACAAGCTATCCCCAATGCTTGTGCAATGGCTCTGATCGATTTCCCCTCTTTTCTAAGCTTGCTTTTCTCCCAAAGACAGCTCTCTGGTCTTCATGTTAGTTTATCTTTTATAACACAAATGCAGTTTTCACAGGCAAAACCCAAGGCTAAAACCAAGAGTAGACATTCAGAACTATTTATTGTTTAACCAATCAATCTAACAGGACACATCGGGGCAACAAGAAACACCTGTCAGTCACATGTTCCAATACTTTTGCTCACCTAAAAATTGGGTTGTCTGATACAAAAGGTGATATGTTCTAAGTTGTTTAACAAACCTAGATAAAAATACCATGAAATAAAAGCTGAAATTCGGATCTGTCATCTCATGTACATCTTTTGACCTCAAACTCAATTGTCTTCAGTGTATAGCATAAACAAAGGAATTGACCTTGCTGTTCCAATACTTTCGGAGGGGACTGTAGATTATTATCTGTGACATTTATTATATGCAGCCTTTTTTCTTCATTTATGTTAAGGGTGCCAATAAGTCTGGAGCCCACTGTATGTACACTTTTGGCCTCAACTGTATATATAATCTTATTTCTTCCAATGGTTCCCAGCCAATTGCAAGTGAGGGCACTTTGGAAATTACTGCACCAAAGTGGCATGCTTTCAAACATTGTTCCAAGTAATATATTCCCAAACTGAAACTTAAAGAATATCACAGCTGCCTTTTGCATGTGATTTTACCCATCCCTGGATTAGACAAACACAACTGATGTGATGTTTGTCATGCCTCTGGAACAGCAAATGATCTTAAGCAATAATCTCCTGTATGGATTTTCAAAGTAGATACAAAAGGAACATACTGGTGATAATACTGTCTTTAATTACACAGAGATTCGTTGAGTGGTGACAGTAATGCATAGATGATAATTCAGTGTGGACGTACCCAAACAGACTCCATGTTGTTTCAGGGGGCATTCTTCTGCAACCTGGTGCTGCTCTACATGATGAAGAAGAGTACATTCTACAGAGAGAGTAAATTTGAATCTGCCAAGTATGAGTCCGTAATATCACATTTACACACTGGTAATTCATGCAATCAGAGCACACTCTACTTTCACACTTATTTCATAGTGAAACAGGTGAAATAATAGGAGATTTTGTCTGCTATGAAATGACTTGATAGGGAAGGAGGACACACACCTAAATATATACAGTATAGTGAGGTGCTGTCTAACGGAGCAATCATAAAACGAGAAATATAGTCTCACTTTCTTCTGTAATAAATTACTTGGGAGCATAATAGTGTGCGACAATCTTTTTACTCAATTAAATGACGCCCATGCATTTTTTTGCACATATATTTAAGCCACAATATTAAAAGTGTGAGTAAAAGTGTGTGAGAGTCTCTCTCTCTCTTTCTCTCTCACCCAATAAAACCCCCTGGAGTTATCTGGAATTCCTGCATCTCCCTGTGTCCAGCTCTGCTGTCCCTACCAGGCTGACCACATGTGTCACACACACTTAACACAACACAACCTAACCCAACACAACCCAACCCAACCTAATCCAACCCAACCCAACACAACCTAACCTAATCCAACCCAAACCAACCTAACTCAACCCAACACAACAAAACCTGACCCAACCCAACCTGACCTGACCTAACCTAACCCAACCTAACCTAACCTAACCCAACACAACCTAACCAAACCTAATCCAACCTAACCCAACACAACAAAACACAACACAATGAGAACAGGCCATTCAAAACAAAGCAGTCCACCACTGCCACCTGTTCTTCCAGAGATCAACATAGAAAAGTATGAGTATATTCTGATGGATTAATCTGCTGGCAAGAAAACTGCAATACTTTCTTATAGAGTAGACTTTTTATCTTCTTTATCCAGGCTCATTTGAAATGAGAAGAGTGCACTCAGTAGAGTTCAGATCTCCGCCAGGCGTGTTAGCTTTGCTGATGCAACAATAGAGGCTATACAATCAATGCAACCAGACAAATGCAATATTACAAGTTTTTACCATGTGCCACAGAAAATCCCGAAAATACTGATTCAGTGAAGTAACGCTAAAGGTGGTGACATGTTAGCTAATTTAATTCATATCAGCCATGATGTGTTAGACAGAGCTAATGTTGACGTTGTAGTCTGGCACTTTCATTTCAAATGTGGACAGGAACAATCTGGACAGGAACAATTCCAAAAGACCAGCGATGTAAAATATCAATTTTAACGCGAAAATGGCAACAAAATAATTGCCACAGATTCAAACATTAATGTACCCCGTTAGATGGGGGATTATTTTGTTGACATTTTAACATTGAAATTGACATTTTACATTGCTGGTCTTTCATTCCAAATGGAAGCAGTTGTTGATCAACTGCGGCCCCTACTGGCCGGTTAGGAGGAGTAAAGAGTTAGCAGTCAATGTATTTCAATGGACAATGATGGAAACAAATTCAAATAAAACACTTGTCGTTGACTGATTTGCAAAATATTCGAGAATTCAGGTCCTTAGCCTGCTGTCAGCATGCACAACAAGTATTAGGCTGATCGGCCCTGTAGTATGCGAGATTAGCTGCAGACAGATACACAAACATACACACACACACACACACACACACACACACACGCAGACACGCGACCAAAGGCATAATCCCCTCCAGGCTCTCGCCTGCCGGAAATAATGAGTCTTAATATCAGTATCCAAGGCCTTAAAAAGGCCAGAATATCTTGCAGAAAGAGTTGTAGTGATCCAAAGCAGAACACCATTTCAAAAAATGATACAAAACAAAATATGTATAATAAATATGCACAATGTTCTAAAGCAGCTAATTTGGCCACACAGCAGCACAAATCCAGCATCTGTTCAGAAAACCTGTGTTCATATTATTTTATTTAAGTATAACGTTGTACACTGAAATCAGGACATACAACACTTGGTGTAAATAAATCTAAAATCTATAAAAACAGCACTACAGCATCAAAGTCTGTACTGGTAATATATGACTGTTGATTGTTGTTTTTCTTGGGTGTTCTTGGATAAGCACAGGTAGAACCTTTACCTGTTCACTTAAAGAATTACCAAGAGAAGCCAAGAGACTTTTTGTACACTACTATTACTATTCACTATTAAGACAGACTTTAATACATTATTAATATTGAAAGCATGTTGTGGGTCAACAGTAGCTCTGAACTGTCTGCTGAGATGATTCCAAAGCAATGCAGAGTACATCTGTGTTCTGGTATTAAAGCTTGCAGGTACTGTTTGTATTGTGCCACAAAATGTGACACAGCAGGGAAGTCTGCTCTTACTGCTAGGCCTTCATTTTACAGTGCAACCCCCCAAAATATTCAGGCTTCATAAGAACCACACCTGGTTACGAGGCCAACAGCCCCTAACAACTTCCATTGGTCATTTTCTTGTGGGCTTGCTTCTCTCTGGAGAAAGTTGAGAGAAACAAGGTAAGATAAATTTGAAGGAGGTTTGTCTTGTCACATTGTTATTGAATTCAACATTGGATTCATGTTCAGTAGAACCCCCTTTTTTTGTTACAACAGGAATCCTGTTAAGAATCAGTCATCCACCAGAAGTGTGCTCTCGCCATCAAACCAGGAAGCATTTCTTTTCAAGAGAGGCAAGTCCTGCGCTGTCCATGCTGCTAAACACAAATATCGTGTGTATTTTATTGAAGTGTGCTTGTTCAGGATCAGTCCTGTTAAGATGGGTGGTCCTTATCAAAGCTTTATCAAAGCTTTTGAATCTTATCTTCTTTCCATTCTTCCTACCATTAAATCGCAGGATGTTTTATATTGTTTGTCTGTATATATGGGAGGTGCCAGCCATTCTGCGGTCAGCACAGCCACTGCCTGTTCAGGACCGTCTGAGGCATTGAAAGGTGCAGCACTGGGGACAGCAGCATTAAACTCCACCAAATTGCTTTCATCTCCCAAAAAGCTGCTGATCACTTCCTCTACATCTTTCGCTTTCAGGGTCAGGGGACACTTGAATCGCTTTGTTTCTTCTCCAGAATATCTTTGAAGTAACACATTAAGGAGTTCAGAAAGAAGTTAAATCCATGATTGCTTCTAATTTATATTAGATGTTCATGATGTTTTCTGGGGTATTAAGATGTTACAATCTATTGGTCTGTGTCTACTTAGTATAAATGTTTCTAAAATGTCCACTTAATATGTTGCTCAGTACAGATCCATGTTCAATTTGAAGTTCTTTCAAATTAAATTACGCTGTACCCTGCATTGACTGAAACATAACATTCCAAAGCAGGAAATTTGTGCATTCAGGTGCACTAAAATGACAGTAAAACCCATCCCACAAATCTTGGAAACTTTCCTGCTTCTCAGGAGATAAGGAAGAGCAACACAGAGTAGTCATTTACATGGAAGAATTTTAATAGACCATTTCCAGAAAACAGTGACACAACTGAAATACTGACACCTGCGACTCAGAAGTTATTAGGCCTATCTCATGAGTCATGGCCAGTATGTGAGGGTGTGTTGCTGAATCTGAGGGTGCGTTTCTGTAGCTGAGGGTGCGTTTCTGTATCTGAGTGTGTGTTTCTGTATCTGAGGGGGTGTTACTGTATCTGAGGGGATGTTTCTGTAGCTGAGGGGGTGTTTCTGTAGCTGAGGGGTGGTTCTGTATCTGATGGGGTGCTTCTGTATCTGAGGGTGTGTTTCTGTAGCTGAGGGGTGTTACTGTAGCTGAGGAAGTGTTTCTGTAGCTGAGGGTGTGTTTGTGTAGCTGAGGGTGTGTCTGTGTATCTGAGTGTGTTTCTGTATCTGAGAGGGTGCTTCTGTAGCTGAGGGCATGTTTCTGTAGCTGAGGGTGAGTTTGTGTATCTGAGGGGGTGTTTGTGTATCTGAGTGTGTGTTTCTGTAGCTGAGGGTGAGTTTGTGTATCTGAGGGGGTGTTTGTGTATCTGAGTGTGTGTTTCTGTATCTGAGGGGGTGTTTCTGTAGCTGAGAGTGTGTTTCTGTAGCTGAGAGTATGTTTCTGTAGCTGAGGGGCTGTTTCTGTAGCTGAGGGTGGTTTGTGTATCTGAGGGGGTGTTTGTGTAGCTGAGAGTGTGTTTCTGTAGCTGAGGGGCTGTTTCTGTAGCTGAGGGTGGTTTGTGTATCTGAGTGTGTGTTTCCGTATCTGAGGGGGTGTTTCTGTAGCTGAGGGGCTGTTTCTGTAGCTGAGGGTGGTTTGTGTATCTGAGTGTGTGTTTCCGTATCTGAGGGGGTGTTCCTGTAACTGAGGGGGTGTTTCTGTAGCTGAGGGCATGTTTCTGTAGTGGAGGGTGTGTTTCTGTAGCTGAGGGTGTGTTTCCGTAGCTGAGGGGCTGTTTCTGTATCTGATGGGGTGCTTCTGTATCTGAGGAGGTGCTTCTGTAGCTAGGAACACCTGCTATTGTTTTTTTGCTTTGCTTTAATGCACAACTGTCATTTAAGATGCAACTGAAACAACTGTCATTTAAGATGCAACATTTCAAGAATGCACATTTGGCAAATTCTGAATATTTTTACCCAAGAACAACTCTTCCACAAACAGCTTTGTGATGCTCACATATATACCGTATCCTCATCCTCCCATCCTTTACATTTTCTCTACAAACAGTCTAAGGTGTTAATCTACACAGGGTATCATACATTGCCATAACATGCAGGTCCCTTTTGTATAAAATGGAGGCCTTCACTTTCCATAAAAATGGTTTAACATGACCTTCAGGTTTCACCCGTTAAACATTTAGACAGACGTACACTTCCAGATATTAATCGTTGAGTAGGATCATGGCATCAAACCCACTGCAAGAGTCACTGTCCTGTTGCAATAATTTAAAATCATTTTATCATGACAGCAAATCTGATGGCTATTCTGTCCCCTACTGCCACAGGCGTTACAGAAAAATGGTGTTCAATAAACAAACCTGTGCATTCCAAGTTAAAAAGAACAAAGAACAATATACAAATGCACAGGTGATTGTTGCACACCACCTTAAATACGTCTTAAACCCCCCCACCCAAACATAATAATAATCAGGTTTTCTTGAAAAAGACAAACAGGAATGCATTTTGTTCCTTAACACTTAACTCATAACAGCTCAAACAGGCCAAACATTTCAACACAAGGCACTGTTATAGGTTTCATTGACTCAGGCACTGCACATCAAAACCTGGGACTCAGAAATGATGTCATGTATGCTAACTACATACAGTTCATTTGCATCCTGTAAAGGCAAATCTTAACAAAACTCCAGGCTGTATTGTATAATATTAATAATCCACTCATTAATTTCTGGAAAGTTCACTATTGTATTTGGGGGTTACTTGGCTTAAAGTAAAAAAAAAATCTCTATCTTTCGCTCTCTCCCACACAAGAACACACTTTTGCTACCGGCAATCACAAAAGCACCCCTTTCAAAGTACAATATTACAGTAATGCATATAATCTAGTATTGTGCATATACTAAAGCATTTCACTCTTGACTTCAAACCACAGAGGCATACATCCATCATAAAGAATCAAGTAAACACTAGGGATGCAAAATTATATTGCAGGCATTGGCCAATAAGCTAGTATTGGGCAATATGCTGGACTGATAGGATGAAGCAAGATTCATATGCAACACAGGTCATCCATTTGACGAGCCGCTAATGCTGTTGAATTAGGTGAAAATTTGGTGCTCATAAGTCATCTGAACTTATTATTCTTCATTTGTTATTTTTACCAGCCAAACTCAGGCAAAGCTACAAAAAGACTCTGTGGCTCTGTAGACTCATGCTCTTTCAATTATTCGCTTCCATTATTTAGCAAATTCAAATATTTTGTCACACAAATAAAATGTGTTACATTTTTCCTCCGTAAGTTGACGTAAGCTGTGTTTATCTACCTCATGGATGTGGAAACTTGGCTGCGGTTTGCATTTGCGCTATAATGAGGTATCCACATCAGTCAATATGGCCAGCTAAATATTAGATATTGATATCAACCCCATAAATTCCAATACTGTGCATCCCTAATAAACTCATCTTATTTATCACTGCCAGCACCCTACATATTAACTATTTGATCATTGCTCTGCTATAAAAACCAAGGCCAGCTACAACGTAGCATGTGCCACTTTACTTTGAAATACTGAAATGGGGCCGTCTGGGTAGTGTAGAGGTATAAGCACTCGCCTACCACCGCAACGACCCGGGTTCAATCCCTGGCAGTGGTACTTCGGACTTGGTCAGACATTCCTACAAACACAATTGGCAATGTTCGCAGGTGGGAAGCCAGTGAGAGTATGAGTCCTTCATGTTTTTCTGGAAGATTCTCAAAGCGTGGAATGCAAGAACATGCTCCATCCAGCCTGATGTGCTTTGCCTTCTGAGTTACTCTTATGATGACAGTTCAGTTGCCATGCTGTGCAGGACTCATTTACAGTCTGTCTCACATGACTCACACAAACCTCATTCTTTGAAACCAACTGCGTTTCAGTGACCTCACAGAACCTCACACTTAGGCCAAAGGCTGGCAGCCAGTAGTCCTCACAATACAAAAACTAAATATTTACAAGAAAAGGCTGGGGCCTGATGTTTTCTCATTTCTTAATATAAAAACAGGATCATAAATGTACGCAAAGCGTACCAGGTGTTTACCATTCCATGACAAACTGTCATTTACCTCAACTCCTCCCCAGACCTACACACACCGACACACAACATGACTTCTGCTTCTGCATGCCTTTTGGCCCCGAATGATCAGATCACAATGGTCAGCCTTGATGAATTTCCTGAAACCTCACCATTCTAGGCACTTGCAAGGGCTGTTGTGTACTTCAGGACAGTTTCAGGACGTGATTTGACTTGTGTGCAAAATTAATACCTGTGCGGCATGTTGTACAGGTACAGGTTGCCTGTTTGAAATTCCTTAGTATTTACGAGTTACCACACTTGACCCCGTGGAGTGATGTTTGGCAGTAGCCAACCAATCATCATCTGTGCGGTGTATGCAGGCTTTGATTGTTAACTATGTGTTTTTAAATCATCAATGCAGACACGGTCAGCAACCTTCGCACATGCCACACATTCTGCACAACCCCTATGCAGACCCATTTTTACATGTACTCCACAGCAGTATAAAACAGCTTTCAATCATAAATCATAGACCTTGTTGCGGAGCTGAAAAACTGGAATACACTGACATTGAGCTGCAATACAGAAAACAAACACCATTTCATAACACAACCTTGTGGGAAGCCATTACCATTGTGCCACACGAAAACTACTGATGTACAAATTTTAACGACACACTTGATAACAAAAATCACACAGAACATTGGGCCAGCATTGACAATAAAACATACAATTATAAAGTGAAATTACCACCCTCAGAAAAATACAAAACCTTAAATAAATATTTTGTTTAGTTGCAGGTATACTACATGCCTGTATTGAAAAACAGCCCGTGCATGTTCGATAGGACAAAAAGAATGTACTCGCAATGACCATATAACATACTTGGAAAAAAACCCCATATCAATCCGAATAGGACACCTACACAATAACATCAGGATTCTACTGGTTAAAGAACACCTCCATTTACTAACCAGCTGTGAAGCCAACGCAGCCTAGGCACAAGTCCTCGAAATTTCAGCATCTATAAGACCTATACATTATCTTGGTTTCTGAGGAACACAACCTATGGTTCACTTCTGCCATGTTACCAGGAATACCCTTATGCATACTCTTAAAGAAAAATAGAACGAAAGATATGCCATACTGGT
This sequence comes from Anguilla rostrata, assembly GCF_018555375.3. Classification (NCBI taxonomy): domain Eukaryota; kingdom Metazoa; phylum Chordata; class Actinopteri; order Anguilliformes; family Anguillidae; genus Anguilla; species Anguilla rostrata. The sequence continues at coordinate 319,880 of NC_057944.1, forward strand.
GTCCTAGCTGCGTAAAAGACATTTCTAAAAATATTCTGGGTGGGTGGTAAGAAAAAGGAAAAAAATGCTGCCAGTGAAAGGTATAGAATGTAAATTTCTCAGAATAATCTGTCCCCGACTGCAAATAACTCCACAGATGGACAGCAGAAATTAGGCTGCCACACCAACTACACAGACACGTGCCAAAGCTACCCCCCCCCTCTATTTAAACACCTACAAATCAAATAAATGCTGCTCATCATTGTATGGTAAACATAAAATTCATAATATGTCAGTTATTTGCATGGAATCTCATCCTTGAACTCTGCAAGTTTTTTGATTAGGCATTTATGTCTTTGCCCCATAACTCTGGACTTTTAGGCACTCAGTACAGCTCCAACACACACACAAAACTGACTGATATTTCCTCCATTTATTCAGAAGTCCAGTTTTAATGTTTGTTTTCCTCCAGAGACTGAGATATTCTTAAAGATGCGGAAGAGAGTTCAGCAGTTTTGTGTTTTTCGTGCTTTTCGTGCTCCTCAGGAAAGGATATTATAGTTTAAGTATCCTCTTTCCAAATAAAGCACAAAAATGACCTGTCCTTACCACAGTCCTTTTCACTGTTCTAACAATATTTGCCCCAGAAAGGAGGTTCACATTTTGCATTTACCTTCTTTGGTTTTCTTTCTTTTTTACATCATATAAACAATGGAAGCAAGGTTTCCATCTGACATTTGAAAAATGTTCAGAGGTCTTCTCTTTTTTCTGAAGTGTTTTGTTTTAGTCCTCCTTAGTTTGAAGCTTCTGCTTCCAGGCCTCATTCAAGTAAACCAGTCGCTTGTAGTTGAGCATAAACAGAATGAAGTTCAGCACACACGTGGAGATGCCGATGATGCAGACGTCCTTCAGCACAAAGTACAAGATGTAGCTCAGATATAATGAGCCCATGACTGACACAATGGACGTCGCCATGAGGGTCAATGCAGCCATTGCACTGACAGTGAGGCCTACAGACAGGGGGAAGGGTCATACTGAGAGCACAGCATAGGGAAGGGTCAGACTGAGAGCACAGCATGGGGAAGGGTCAGACTGAGAGCACAGCATAGGGAAGGGTCAGACTGAGAGAACAGCATGGGGAAGGGTCAGACTGAGAGCACAGCATAGGGAAGGGTCATACTGAGAGCACAGCATAGGGAAGGGTCAGACTGAGAGCACAGCATAGGGAAGGGTCAGACTGAGAGAACAGCATGGGGAAGGGTCAGACTGAGAGCACAGCATAGGGAAGGGTCATACTGAGAGCACAGCATGGGGAAGGGTCATACTGAGAGCACAGCATGGGGAAGGGTCAGACTGAGAGAACAGCATGGGGAAGGGTCAGACTGAGAGAACAGCATGGGGAAGGGTCAGACTGAGAGCACAGCATAGGGAAGGGTCATACTGAGAGCACAGCATGGGGAAGGGTCAGACTGAGAGCACAGCATAGGGAAGGGTCAGACTGAGAGCACAGCATGGGGAAGGGTCAGACTGAGAGAACAGCATGGGGAAGGGTCAGACTGAGAGCACAGCATAGGGAAGGGCCAGACTGAGAGCATAGCATAGGGAAGGGCCAGACTGAGAGCACAGCATAGGGAAGGGTCAGACTGAGAGCACAGCACGAGGAAGGGTCAGACTGAGAGAACAGCACGGGGAAGGGTCAGACTGAGAGCACAGCACAGGGAAGGGTCAGACTGACACAGCATGGGGAAGGGTCAGACCGAGAGCACACCATAGGGAAGGGTCAGACTGACACAGCATGGGGAAGGGTCAGACCGAGAGCACACCATAGGGAAGGGTCAGACTGACACAGCATGGGGAAGGGTCAGACCGAGAGCACACCATGGGGAAGGGTCAGACTGACACAGCATAGGGAAGGGTCAGACTGAGAGCCCAGCATAGGGAAGGGGACTCGCAGGCATTAGAACACAAAATTCTGCCATAAACTATTTAAAATAAAAAATAAACATCCACATACCACAGATTATGGTGAATTTATGGACAGCTAAGTTGTTTTGTCACATTTTTTTTAACCATCCCAAACGCTAACCCACTTTTAACCTCTTTTTAACATACTTACCCAGTAACAGCTGAAACAGATAAAATATAAGTCCATAGACGCTGTTTGGCTGGTTCATTGCACCATTTTCACCAAAAATTGCGCCTAGTAGTCCAAATCCCGTACCCCACCTGTAATGACAGTAAAAATAGTGTTGGCTCTTTTATGTTTTATGACTTTGCCTCATGCCGGTGTGACACCCCTGGGAAGGAGACGTGGCAGTTCCAGAAGAAGACCGTTAGTGGCCACATAGAGAGAGAGAGAGAGAGAGAGAGACCGCACAAACAAAACTGAAACTCGCTCTCATTGTGCACTCCTAGTCTCGGCCCCGAGCTGTGAAGAGCGGCACTCTTTTAAGCACCTGGGCTAACTGTTAAACACAGCCCAGATGCGTGTGCTCTCTCCACCAGCCAGTGCGACCGAGATCGATCCGCTTCTCCGAATGCGAGAGACTTCCATGAATTTCATTGGTCACTGTACAAAAAAAACGCCGATAACAGGCTCCAAAGGCAATCGAAAGCCTACAATCAAGACTAGATACTGAAAGCTCTTATAGGTATAAAAAGTGCTGGTGTACATGGTGAAACCACAATGAATTTATATACCCTTTAATAATAGCTCAGAAGCTGAACATTAACCACATATGAATTGTTTAATTACAAATCTAAAATTAGAGCTAAATCAAGAAAAAATGGTTTTGTTGAAAACATTATGGCCCTCACTGAATTCACGTACACTCACCGGCCACTTTATTAGGTGCACCTTCCTAGTGCCGGGTTGGACCTACTTTTGCCTGCAGAACTGCTTCAAGGTTCGACGCTGTGCGTTCAGAGACGCTCTTCTGCATACCTCGTTGTAATGAGTGGTTATTTGAGTTATTGTTGCCTTTCTATCAGCTTGAACTAGTCTGGCCATTTTCCTCTGACCTCTGCCATCAGCAAGGCATTTTTGCCCAGAGAACTGCCGCTCACTGGATATTTTCTCTTCTTCGGATCATTCTCTGTAAACCCTAGAGATGGTTGTGAATGAAAATCCCAGTAGATCAGCAGTTTCTGAAATACTCAAACCAGCCGGTCTGGCACCGACAATCATGCCACGAGATATGTGCTAATTAAATATTTGCGTTAACGAGCAGTTGAACAGGTGTACCTAAAAAAGTGGCCGGTGAGTGTGTACACAGGGAAGCTCGCTAGATAAAGTCTTACTCTTTGAGATCATGTAGTAGGAATAAAATAAGAAAATATAATTAATTTACTGAGAATAGATACTAAGAAATAATAATAACAAATTAATAACAACAACAATAATAATATTCATAAAAATACATGTTTTAAACTGGAAAACTGATTTTTTTAAATTAATTTTTTTATAGATGGCTGGAAAAGAAAGGAGTAAAAGCAACGTGTGGAGTTATTTTGAATTCACTCCACTTGAAGATGGTGTTAATATATATATATTTAATTTAATATCATATATATATAAATATATTTATATATATATATATTACGGCTGTCAAATTAACGCATTAATTTTGATTAATTAATTAATTATAAAAATAACGCGTTAACAAAAACAACGCAAATTAATGAATATAATATCACTTAATGTCTATGTTAATTTATGTACCGATGTTACTATAAGTTGCTGCATGTTAAATAACACTACCTGTAGGAGCTACTAACCAAGCTACTACTCAACTACTAACCAACACGCTACAGCTTGGAACAATAGATTTTCTAGTCGTTATTTGCGGTTTAGTTTGTTGTTTATTGAGGTAGCAAGCAGTTGTATAAAAAGATGAACGTACCCGGTTTGTTTCCAATTCTATTGTTCCAAGCTGTAGCGTGTTGGTTAGTAGTTGATCTGGTGTTGGTTAGTAGTTGGTCTGGTGAGAACTGTTTGTGCTCCCCCTTCCTGTGCCTTCCATTTCTTGTGCTACTATTTCTTGTTACCTTTGCCCTTAAAATACAACCCTGTGCATCTAATCACTGCCACCAAGTGTCCAAAAATAATACTGTGCAATATATCTAAACAAAATAATGACATGCCAACAACAAACATAAATGGCTCCTACACACCGGCCCCTAATTGCCTTAAGTATATAACAAAACATTTACCAATAAATAATAAAAGGAGCTATAGACATTACACATTACACCCTTTTTTATATTAACACATTTTCAAAAAGGTATGTACTATGTGTTGGCATTTAATCTTCTTTTGTGATTCTTCAATCTTCTTTTTTATTTTTAGGGCCAGAGGTTCCAGAACATGGCACCTGATGGGATCTGATCTTTACCACCAGTCCTTGCTGTCCTTAGGTCTCAGCTTCTTAGAGCAGACATAACTTTGTTATTGGTCTTTCCAAGATGTTGCTCTTTGTCTGAAGTCGAACTGAAGTCGCACAAGACCGTGTGCATCTGATTTGGTCCACCAGTATTCTGCCCATTAACCAGGAGCCTCGTGGCAGTGGAATCAACCACCACAACTATGTCACCTGGATCAAAGCTTAAAGCTTCTTTTCACCTTTGACCACCGTTGTCGTTCTTGGATTAGAGGCAAGTATTCCTGTGTCCACCATTTCCAAAAGAGATCTTCAGGAAATAAACACTGTCCACATAGTTTTGCTTTAAAGACTTACATCTCTTTATCAACCTTCTCCTTTAGTTTTCCAGGATCATTTCCAAAGCTACTCACAGCAGTATGAATGCCCTTTCTCCTTTGAGTCAACTGCAAGAGTGTTGATTTTACTTTAAGAAGCCAAGCTACAGCAGTCTTCAGATTCCTCCATGATGAGAAATAGTTGATGTACTTAAGCACTGTTGTGCTATCGGTCCAGAAGATGGATTTGTCCAGTTGAAGCTGTAATTCTTTTCACAGCATTGTGTCAACTCTGACAGCTAGGACTGCAGCTGTAAGCTCCATTCTGGGAATCGTTATTTGTTTTAATGATGCCACTGGATTTTCCTATTATGAATGCAACATGCACTTCTTTATTTATCATTTTCCAGTCATAGATATGAAACAGTACCATAGCCTCTTTCGCTGGCGTCCGAAAAGTGGTGCAGCTGTGCATATCTGATTTGACCAAAGCTTGTGAGCTTCATGCACCGGTCCACGTTAAACTCCGCCATCTTGTTGAGATCTGCTAGCCATCCTGTCCACTACTGAAAGAACGTTTAAGGTATGTTTTTGTCCCATCCAAGGTTTTTCTTACAGAGCTCCTGCATAATCAGTTTTGCTGGCGGAGTAAATGGTGCGATAAATCCTAAGGAGTCGTATATAGAGCCGACCATGGACAAGATGCCACGTCTTGGGTATGGTCGTTCCTGTGCAGCAATTCTGAACTTGAACACATCTGTTTCAACGCACCAGTGCAAACCCAGTGCTCTTTCCATTGGCAGATTGTCTTTGTCCAAGTTAAACTCCTTAGTCTCTTTGGTTCTGTTTTCTTGTGGAATGGATTCCAATACAGCACGACTGTTTCTGATCCACTTTGACAGCATGAATCCTCCCTTTTGGCAGAGAGCAGTCAGGTCTCTTACCATTTGAAGTGCTTCCTGTTCCAAAGACATGGATTTCAAACAATCATCTACATAGAAGTTGTTCTTTACTGTGTTTGTCACCTCTGCTGGAAAGTGAGCTTTGTTGTCGTCAGCAGTCTTCCTTAAAGTTTGCGCAACTTGGTGAGGACATGGCTCCAAAAAGATGTACATTCATCCAGTATTCAACAAGATCTTGCTGTACATCACCATCGGGCCACCACAGGAATCGCAGATAGTCAATATGCTTTTCTGATACTTTGACCTGATGAAACATTGCTGTGATGTCAAAGCAACTGGTCCTTGTCTGAATTTGATGAGAACTCCAATGAGTAAGTTGGTAAGGTCTGGACCCTGCAGCAGTTGGCAGTTAAGCAATGTTCCTTTGAAGACTGCACCACAGTCAAAAGCCACTCTTAAGGTTCCTTTCTTTGAGTGATACACCCCGTGGTGTGGGATGTACCAGAGTTCTCCATCACTTCGATTCAGCTGGTCCACTGGTACCATTTCAACATAACCGTTGTCAATTATTTCTGTGAGTAAAGTTGTATATTCATAATATAATTTCTCATTCTTGCCAAACTTGTGTTTCAGGCTCTGGATGCGCTGCTCTGCAATGCAGCGGTTATTTGGCATGCTGGGATTTTCTTGTTTGAAAGGAAAGTCAAGGCAGTAGTGTCCATCTGTCATCTTTGCTGAGTGATTCACAATATCCTAGAATTTTACATCTTCTCTGGACATTTCCTCTGTTTCCATGCTGGCTCTTTCACTGAAGTCATGATTGTACTGTTTTACCAGTAGCTCCTCTAGGTTTACTATGGATATTTGATTGACAGCAGCAGCAGGGCAGCCAATTTCATCCCTGATGTCATTGTCTCCTCTCTGGGGACCATAGATGACCCACCCCAGTAGGGTCCTCACAGCGTATGGTCCATCTCCTTGGCTGTTGACCAGCTCCTAAGGTTCCAGTACCTTTGAAGCATTTTTTCCAATGAGTAGGTCAATACCAGAGTCTATTCCATGAATCTTGATATCCTTCAAGTAAGGCCACTGTGTCAGGTCTTCTTGTTTGGGAATGTTGAGCTGGGAAACAGGCATGGTCTTGTGTGTGATCACATCAGATAGTTGAATTAAATCATCTTTGTCTAGACTAGATATTTCCAAACCTGAGATATCAAGCTTTCTGTGCAAAAGGTAGATGAACTTCCATGATACAAAAATTTGCATGTTTGCAACACTGTGTCCCCCTTGTGGCTCTTTACTTGTACTGGTACAGTGGAGAAGATGCAGTTATCACCGGCCCCAATATGCCCACATGTATGAGGTGAGAGAACAGTATTACTCCAAACTGGTTTCTCATTCTGTTCTGTATGTTCTGGTTTCTTTTCTTTGTCCTTTTGTTCAGTGTGAAGGATTTCAGGATGATTTTGGTTGCACACTCCACAAGTCAGACAATTCTTTCTGTCTTTGCTCATGTGTCCTATTTTCAAACATCCAAAAGAGACTCCCTTCTCCTTTAGGAAATCAAATCTTTCTCTGTGCATTTTCTTCCTGATTTGTGGACACCGCCCCAATGTGTGACCACTCTTATTACAGAACAAACAAGAACTTTGAGAATTGGTGGTAGATACATTTCTTTTCATTCCGTTTCTTGTCATCTTTTCTTGCACTGGTGTTTCTACAGGTGTTACAGTTGTTGCAAAACAGCTTCCTCTTGGTCTTGATTTTTCTCTTGCTTTAGCAAAAGTAGAGCTGTTGACAGTTGCAATTGGCTTTGCATCCTGAATGTTTCCAAAAAGTGGATCTGACAGTATCCTCAACTGTCTCTCTATGAAGTCTACCAGGTCAAAAAATCTAGCTTGATGTCCACACTGCTCTTGTAGCTGACATGCCCTATTCCTCCACTTGTCTCTGAGCTTGTAAGGCAGTTTCAGAAGGATGGTTTTCATATTGGAAGCAACATTAATTTCCTCCATATAGGTGAGATGTTCCATTGTACTGCAACAACCTCTAAGGAACAGTGAGAACACAATGCTTTCACATCCTCTGATTTGATCACTGACCAGGAAAATGCTTTGTCCATATATGCAGTGGCAATCTTGTATTCATGACCAAAATGTTCTTTAAGCAGGGCTTTTGCTTTTTGATAGCCCCGGGCTGGAGGCAAATGTTAGCAGCTGCGGACTAAGTCTTTTGGATGCCCTCTTGTGCATTTCTCTAGAAAATGCAAGCAGTCACTGTGGTCATCAGCGTTTCTTTCCACTCCTCTCTCAAATGCCCTGATGAAAACTTCATACTGCAAAGGATCACCATCATAAACAGGAATGTCTCTTGGTGGTAAAGTAGAAGAGAGATTTTGTTGAGTCAGAAGAGCAGTGATGTAATTTTGCCTCTGAATTATGTTACAGATATCACCTTGGTTACCATCATTCAGTACAGGGGGTATAGTGCGAACATGCCCCAGCACAATTTTTGCATGAATCTGTGCATTTTGCCTTTGAAGAGAGTATTGAGTTGGATGAGTAACGTCATGAGCTCTAACAGACGGTCCATGAGTTGTTTCTTATGGTCTAACAACCTGTTGCTGGGAGGAAGATTCAGTTCCCATCAACACATTCTGTATCTGTTGCCCATGACCAGGTAAATATTCATTTCAATTCATCAAGTTTTTAAACTACAGTTACAGTGGGGCAGGGTGGTTGAAAAGCTCACCAGCGACATCTGTTGGTTAAAACGTGAACGCAATAGGAAAACAGCAGGTCTGAGATCAGTGTTCTTTACCCTCATTTTGCGTAGTGACATTCAACCTTTTTACAGTCTCTGCATTCAACACGCTTCCAACTATCACAAGCTAACGTTACATAGCAAGCCACCATTTCTTATTCAGTAGGCTAACTAACCTCGTTACAAAATGCGTTATCACTTCATCTCGTCGGTAAGTAGCCTACATTCTTTTTATATTAACTTAAGCAGTGTGTAGGTAACGTTAAACTAGTAGCTAGAATGTAACGTTCAATATATTGTAACATTACGTGACTTATTAAAAGCCAACGAAATAACGACTTCACGTTTACTAATAACGTTAGCTTGATGACATTGATGTGCACGACAACGTTGTCATAAAAATTTTCCCTACCGTGAAAACTGCCTGACTTGTTTACATTTTGGACAGATGTGTCTACAGAGTAAATCCATCGTTGTTTCCGTCCCAGTACTTTCGACACAAGCAATATCGGAAAAATTACGGTGAAGAGTGCCTGACCGGCAAAGAAATGTGTTAACACAGCAGCAAAGTTAGGCTATATCTAGAAATGCCGTCTTTGGGGAAAAAACGCTACGGTTGAGGGTCAGGCACTCTTCACGGTAAGAAGACTTTTTTTCGATATTGCTTGTGTCTGAAGTGTGGCGGCGGAAACAACGATAGATTTACTCAGGAGCCACATCTGTCCAAAATGTAAACAGGTCAGGCAGTTATCACGATCGGGAAAAATTTTATGAAAACGTGGTCATTTAGCTAACTTAGCTAGCTAGCCAAACAGTCAGTAACCCAGATACTTCCTTTGTGACATTTAGCGATAATGTCAAGGAGGAAAAGTAGCCTACTGTAAAAGCCAAAAAAACCTTAGACGGTTTTTTAAATGTTTAAATGTGCCCAGCATTCCAAGGCTTGTTGTAAGATTCGGTAGCCAATCAGGACTTTTTTCCAAGTTTTTTGTAGAGTGCAAAAACTTTGATTTTATTTATTTTAATTTAATTTCTTTTGTTGTTGTTGAAAACACAGCATTCCAAGACTGTACATTGTTGTCAGATTCTTTGTAAGACTCTGCTATGCTGTAAATAGTTGTTCATTTTTTAAAATGTGTGTTGAATAAATGACTTATTTATAACCACATTCACATTACGTAGTCATATTTTCAAATCTCCAGTCAGCTTTTAGCACTGACTTAATGTAGTGCCCCATGGAATCTGTGTTATAGCTTTATTAAATTCTAAATTCTGCGATTCCGTCCGTGGTTCTGTTATCACAGAAACTACAGGGCCCTCCTTAATGCTGCCATCAGTCTGTTGCTGGCCCACGCCGGGCCCCATCAAAAGACACTTGGCCGCCGGCCCGCGTCGGGCCCTGTCAAAAGATACCTGCCACCGGGCCTAACAACTTTTCTGGGGGAATCCCTGATATGACATGCCAACAATAAACATAAATGGCTCCTACGCTACCTATATTGCTAAATAACCCAACCATCGCATTTTGCCACACTGTCAGCCATTATGGGGTTTTCCCTATTTACCTGGTCTAGCACCATGCAACTTTTTTCTTTTCCCTAAAATCAAGTCTGCACTCAACAGAACCCGTTTTGAGTCTGCTCCAAAAGTGAAGAAGAAAATGACGGAGCTTCTGACACAACTAACGGAAGAAGGCCTACTGCACTGCTTTGATCAGTGGAAGTCCAGAATGCAGTGGTGTGTAGTTGCAGAAGGGGAATATATTGAAGGGGAAAGGAATAGAAATGTAAATTTTCTTCATTAAAATTGAATTACAGCATTAGTCTCATTATTCAGACCTGCCAACCTTAGGAAAATATTTTGAGTACCACAATAATCAGTGTAGCGCTTAGTTCACATGCTTTCGCACCACTTCGCTTTGCACGCACACACAAGCCTTTCTTCATAATTCTAGTTTTGACTGTTAAAGTGATCAGGCAAAATTGTATAACTTGACCTGATTCTAAAATATGACTTGCACTGCACTGGGCTATATTATGACATACTTTCAAGTACACCTGCTTAAAACAATTTTTTCTTTATTAATATTTCATTATATGATATGTGTGCCTATACAAACTGATAACCATAAGTGAATTGCATTCACTTATTTAATAAAAATGGAAATAATTTATTTTGTATATTGTAACATGTTTTCATTTTCAAGTATTTACAGAAACTTATGTTGTAATGTAAAAAAAAAAGCTTATGTTGCGATGTAAAACACTGTCGATTGTGAATAAAACCAAGTTTCTGTTCATGATTTCCATTTTTATTTAATAATTAAATAATTGAATCAGCTTATATAGGCACACATCATATAGGCCTAATGAAAAAAATAGTATTCAATTGAAAAATTATCTAGGAATGTAGGCTTTTGTAACTAGAGGTTTAGCCAAATTATTACCTGAAGCTCCTTGGTGGCTAATGTCAAAATCATAATTGCACAACGTGCAAATAGTATGGTGCGGAAGTTTTGAGGGGCGGAGGCACGGCCACATTGCTCCTGATATTTCGCGAGGAACTTCTCGTGGGCATGGACTCGCTTCTTTTTAGTAGGTCTGCTGCTCTCTCTCTCCTTGTTAGTATCCTCGTCATCTGACTTATTTTCTAACTGAATTATTTGCTACGTTAGCAGTCTATAGTCAAACATCTTTGCAATGGTCACTTTGCTCCAACAGAGCGTGCGCGATTCAAAGTTTGAACAGGGAGTCTCCGTGGCGTTTGAGTTACTGCAGCTAAATTACTCCATCAGTTATTCACACGTCTGGTAACGAGGCTAAATCGCATGCGAGCTACTACTACGGCTAACTATATACACAAATTAATCTCATTAGGATATACCCCTTGAAATGCATCATCTCGTAAAGTAACCAAACATGTTTTACCGTTTTATATAACATTACGGTCACATTTTTCTTCTTGATTATTACTCCCCACTTCCCATTTTACCTCAGCAATGCAGCGTTACGCCTCGGTGGATAATAAAGTACCGCTGCGTATCAATGGATGTTGAGTGGGTCGGGGAGCGGTTACAGAACCACAAGCACAAGGTCGTAGCATCTGGTTCAATCCAAGGGATGTAGTTTAAATACCGAATAAATGTACGGAATTGTTTTGTATTAATTGGTTGTTTTCCGTAATTAAATTACAATTATATATATATATATATATATATATATATATATATATATATATATATATATATATATATATATATTTGCGTAGTTTCAGCTGGCATTTCGTACCTGCGTATTTTGACCAAGAGTTGCGTGGTTGGTACACAAAATGCGTGCAGGTTGGCAGGTCTGCATTATTTAATAGCCACACCACGTATTCCCAAACAGTTCTTTCATAACTTAATTTTGGTACTCGCTTATTTTAGTCAGAACCTATAGCCCTTCTTCTGCTGCTGAATGTGCCGTGGATAATTTTAGTAATTCAATCTCTGCTTTTGCAGATTCTGAATTAACTGCTATGGGTGGTTTCAATTTTGACAGGTTAAAATACGTTTCGGATAAATTTAAGGAGGTCTGTTCTGATGTAAACCTAACTCAGATTGTTACAGAACCAACTTGTCCAAACTTGAAACACCCATGCAAATCTACTCTCGATCTTATACACTGCAACAGACCAGACAAAATTGTGGCTAATGGGGTTTTTGATATTGGTATTGAGGACTATTGCCCTGTTGTCGGTATCAGAGCATCTCGGTCCCTTCCAAAAATAGATGTGCGTAATACCACATCTGTTGTTTACGGCGTTGTCGCCCTTTTTAGTACAGTCTGGATTAACTGACAATTAATTTATTCAGTAGGTGAGGGTATAAGCTTTCTAACGATGTATAGCATGTCTAATTTTGCTTTTGGAATAGCGTTTTATAGGTCCGCGTAACGGAAAATTTTCTTATTATCGCATTCACCCTGTGGTAATGGAGTGTAGATCGGGAATTACGCGACGCGGACCCTCAGTTGTAATATGAATGGACCCGGGTGAGCATCCGCGCGACCCGTACTAGTCCGCAGCTGTCCGCGGACGCGGAACGCGGAAAGTATGAAGCAGCCTTTAGTCAGTGACTGGGGTCTTCGTACTGAACAGAACGAACAGATTCGAATCGGGAAAGTTATTCGTAATTTCCACCACTATTAATGTGAATTCTCCACATCATAAATAACAGCCCTATGATTAATAAGGAAGCAAGAGAAGGTTAGCTAGCTACGAAAACCATAGAGCATATAATCGAGTTCAGCAACAAAGTCACCAACTGAATTTGTGAGTAACGGCAACGTCTGTTGCCTCCAAAAGCGCACATGGGGAGATTATGGAAATGAATTTGCTGTAGAACATCCCATTTTAATGGGAGCTACAGTTTGCTACCATACCCCGCTGCCCGCTCCAGCCAGACAGCTAGCAGGGTAATGCTGACAAAATGTTCTGACATGTCATAAAATAATTTGACTAGTAATAAAAAAGGCATAAATACAACATTATACCAGTACACTAACAGCATCACTTACCCGTAATAAAATAACCTGTATATAATATAATATAATAAGAGAAAGTGACTCAGCCCTTGATCTGAAGCTAGCTTAGAAGCAGATGAAAACTAATTTGGCTCAACTAGCAAGACACAGATGTGCTGGCAAGCAGGATCGCTACAATCTGTCTGACATCTGTCTACTGAAGTGCAAAAAACGAACGTCAGCTAACAGGCTACTTGGCTAGTTAGATGTAGCGTTGACAGAGATACCTGGAGGTGACCAATTTAGAGCAGCTCACAGAGTTGCTCACGTCGCACAAGGGCTGATAACTGGGGTCCCGCGCCTTTTCCCTTTCCACACGGAATGCATATACTGAAAATAAAATACCCAGCAAACAAACGAGGAGCCGGGCGATTCTTTCCCATCGAGGGGTAGACACTCTCAGGACGGGGGCCGCCATCTTTACACGGCCGTGCGTCGTCTTTTCTTCTTTGTAAGATTTATGAAAATTTGTTGCATGACAACACGTTGCTGCCACCTAACATTCCGGAGGTTTAAATATTTATTGGGTCATATTGTTTTTAATTATGTAATTACAATTTCAAAACGCACTAACTCCATATTCTCCTCATTTTCAATGCCTGAATAATGTGGAGGATAGTAACGTTAGACATAGATTTAGCAATCCACGTCTCCAGGTAAATCTGAATGCTGTTTTTGTCTGCTTTCACGTCCGCCCATATGCTTTCTGTTGTGAGTCAGGAGATACATATTCATATCGTGTTTTTCCGAGATGTGGTGGACTGTTCATGTCACGAAAAAGTTATGGAAAGACAAGTAATATACACCAGACGAAAAACCGATGTTGTTAAGCATATTCCAATGTGCATATTTTGGAGTTTTTACGACAAAGGTTTTATACAATTCCTCAGGCAGACACCTTAAACCTGCTAAACTGGTTTTTCCCATCCGTACTCTGTTTGGAAATCCATCTCTCAATCTTCACCTCAATTTCATGTTTTATTCTGCCCCCCATTTAAGTGTTCTTTCTCCCTGTCTTTGATATGCAGGGGGTGAACAAACTCACCCAATGCCCAGGTGCAACTCTGCCCAAGATCATTTTCGATGTCCCTAATGCACTGTAGAGCACACTTTAATAAAATTCTTGCATATCCATTGAGTGAAAAGTTTATTCTACTGATTTATAATAAAGGAAATATTATTAATATAAATATGCATTATATTGTGTTGCATTTCATTGTGTGTATTCACATCTGAGATAATTTTTTTAATTTTTGTTACTTTCTATTGTAAAATACATGTTCAAAGTATATACTGTATTTTATCATGTTCACTTTGCAGTCTTATTTTCTGTGATTAGCAAAACAATAAGAATAACAAGAGTAGTAACAATGATAGCAGTAATAATGATGGTGACTAATGAAAAAATAATAATTAAGTAGTAATAATAAGAAACAAACAATTTATTGTAAAAATAGATGTAAATTTAAAGATAAACAATATTCTAAATAATACTGATAAATAAATTCCGGTGTTATTAGTCTCTCTTAATGGGGCTACTGGCTAGTGTTCATGGTTAGTGCCTTTACGAGCTGTGCCACTCAGGAGCTCTCTTTGAGCAAAATAATAATCAGCACTTGCAATAATATACAGATTAGGAGTATAGAAGAAGATATACTTTATTGAACATCATGGGGTAATTTGTCCTCTGCATTTCACCCATCCTAGTTACTCAGGAGCAGTGGGCAGCTGCCTCTCTTGTGCTGCGCCTGGAGACCAACTCCAGTTCTGAGGAAAGTGCCTTGGTCATGGGCACCTGCAGGAGCGCACCTAACATGCATGTCTTTGAGTGTGGGAGGAAACTGGAGTACCCGGAGTAAACCCACGGGGAGAACATGCAAACTCCGCACAGAAAGGCCCCATGCCGAACCCACAATCTTTTTGCTGTGAGGTGACAGTGCTAACCACTATGCCACTGTGTCCGCCCATAAATATGCTTTAATCTTGATTATGACCATATTTAAGATAGCTGTTTAAACCATTTAAAGCTGTAATTTTCTAAAGTTTGCACTATGTTCACAAAGCCACACTTTAAGCTTAATTAGGAAGTTTAATTGGCTTAATTGCCAAGTTACGCCTTGGCGGGGCAGGACGACCCATATCTATACATCACCGAGAGTTTGGCACTTTGCAGGGTTCCCTACAGAAATATCCACAATGACCACAGACCCTTAAAGACATTACATTTTGTACCTTCTGACCTCATGTAAACAGACAATTCTCAAACAACTTCACACAATAAAGTCTCAAATTTAGGAGATTTTGTGTTTTTTCCTTCTTCTTTCTTAGCAGTTACTGCACATCATCACAAATGCTCCAGTACTACAATCAAAAGTTCCACCCATTTGTCATTTAGCTACATCAGTCAATAATAACATTGGATACACACACAAAATGGACATATAAGGAAGTGCACACATTTTAAAAAACCTTGCGGTTGCCATCTTTGGTTTGTGTGGAAGCCAGCTTACTTGCTAACTACTAATTACCAAAAAAAGAAAAATATTGCTTTTACAGCTGTCTAATCTTTGTAGGAAACTCATATTTCTGAAACCAATTCTCTATCATTTCACATGCAAACCCCACATAATATCGTTTCATGACTAGAAACACTTTTCAAACCTGGAACAGTAGTCTGCCTTCTTTAAAGGAACGAGGAAACGATAACATTAAAGAACGCCTTTTTCGGAAGAAGATGTATGAGCGTATGAAGACACTCCAGAAAGGATATGCTTATACTTGGTTGTCAAGTTAATTTTACAAAATTTACAAGTTCTTGTATATTTGCAACTTTCAATAAATATGGATTGTAAAATAGATGCTGTACATACTTACATACTTAGAATATTTTATTATCCCCACACGGACATTCCTAGCAGTATATAACATTCACATTTAAAAACAGACATTTATACCTAGAAACAAACAGTCATTCACACCACAGAAGGGGGAGTAAATAAACAAATACAAATCAAATGTATAAACATTTAGGCTTATTAAATAAATATTGAATCTTACAAACCTATCCAGGCATATGTTTGCCCCATTGATACACTATATGCTTGTTGGTCAAATAAAGTATAGCTAAATAAGTACTATAAATAAATAGTATTATTTCTTCTACAATAAAAAATCATTAAAATCTTATTTGTGAACACTGTGGTGTGGGGATGGCTGGTTTAAGCAGCCACACCTGCCCTGGGTCAAGCTAATTAGACCTGGCCAATTGGATAATTGGTTAAGAATTAGATAATTGGCCAGGCTAATTGGACCCAGGAACAGGAGTGGCTGCACCTGTGCGTAGTGAGGTAATCACTGCGCACAGGTTAAATCTGCCATCCCCACTCACATGGGGAGCTTCGGTCATGACTGGGTTACATCTGCTCACTTTGGCTGTAACATCTTGCCAAACCCTCGTTAATAAATCTGGACTGTTGGAACATCTTCTCCCTGTGTCTCTGTGAGGGCCCCAAGGAAAGCCACTTCGGTGGCCTGTGGCAGGCGTGTTTGTCACAAACACATTTTTCTAAACAAAACCATAATAATAATAACAATAATATTAAGGAATTGTATTCATGATGTGTTTTTCATACACCCAAAGCACTGGATGCGATCCATTGTTCAAACATATAGTGCAGTCATTTAAAATACAGCTGAATATCTGATTATTTCCACTATAAACTATTTGACGCTTTCATGTGATGCATAAACTCTGAATGATTATATTCTGTTAAGATGAAGAAACACAGGGCCAAGTTACTTGAAATAATTTAGGGAACAATGGGTAGCATTGCTTTGGAATACAGCTTATTTCATTTGTGTCAGCTAGGATAGCCAATATTGTTTATTGTAACTTCATTTTGATGCCAATACTTTTAATGACATGCCTAGATATTGCAAGTTTAAATTAATGACTTACAGACAGTGCTTTGTATGTGTGAATAACTTGCTATTGTTGGGAACGTGTACATATTTACATTTTTACATATTGTACATATTTACATTTACCCAGTCACATGTTCTGGTTGATGTACCTGACGAAGACCTTTGAGGTCGAAACGTTGTACTATTAAAAGCAGAAAAAACAGTGTGCGGATATACTCTCTCTTCTTAGATATTTATATTTTTGTCATGAATAGGCCGTTATGATTGCAACACCACATAACTCGTTTGTTTACATAGCTCACTGAACTCTTAACAGATTTTCCTTTTATACACCTCCTCAGTTCCTATTATCAGGGGCCCGTAGGTGCATAGGCACCTATTATGTTTGTGCGTTTTTTCATTATTTAGAGGTTCAAGCAGCAAAGCAAATTTCAGCCCAGTTGGCCACATGACGGCACTATAGTGAACAATTAAATGCAAAATTTTCAAACCATTGTTACTCTTGATGTGTTCGACCTACAGATGTGAGATCAATATCTATACATGCGTCTTTTCTCTGGGAACAAAATACAAATGAGCATTAACAAGTAACGTCAACAGACATAAAGGGTCAGCTCATGAAACAACCTAAGTTGAGAGAAGACACTTCAGCCAACGTTAGTCTAGCCCATGTTAAATAACAAGCTGTGTGTCATTGTTGTGACTTTTTCTGGTCGCCAGAGGACAACATTTCCCTTCATCTTGTGCTTGTATGTCGTATTGCCTTCTCCTGTGTTCAATCAGTCAGTGTTCTCCAGCATTCATTTGATTATTGTGCTCACCTGTTGTCTCGTTAAACCCATGTGTATATAAGTCTTGTTTCTCTTTCACTCAGGACTGGATCCTACTGTTTTCTGCCCTTGCTGTTTGTTCCCTGTGTGATTCCTGTACTTTCAAGTTTTTGAGTTTCCTTTATTCTGAGTCCTCTGCATGTTTGCTTGTTTTAGTATTTTGAGTGTTTTTAGTTTCTTTCGTGTTTTTCTATTTCAAGTATTTTCTTTTGAGTTTTTGAAATTGCCCCATGTGGCCTTTTGTTTGTTCACTGTTTGTTTTTGGAAAGTAAAGTCTTTATTTGAATATAACCTTTTGAGCTTTGTGTTTTTCACTCTGCGCTTGGGTCCTAACCCCCCCGAACCCGGACACTGTGTTATACAGTTATAGGCCAACTTAATTGAGCTTTCTGGCTAAATGATAACCTAGCCAGTAGCAACATTAGCTAATTGGTGAAATTTAGGCAGGAGGACACTTTGCTTGTCACATTAGGCCAATAACGTTAGCAACATTTCTGACGGTTAGCTACCGAACATTTAAGTTATTAAATTCGGCATTACGAACAGCTCACTCAGCCAGTGTTCCCCCCAAATAGAGCAGATCTTCCCCACGTCCTAACAACTTTCCAAATGTGCCAGAAGTCCACCACACCTGGGCCACAGCTGTCTGTTTACCCGCAGGGCCTCACACTTCCTGCCAGAGGCCCACACAAGAAAGTTCACCTCACTGTGGGGCGATATAGCTCAGATAGACGTGTTGGCATCGAGGTGCGTAACCGCCGGCATGTCGAAGTGTCCTTGAGCAGACACCTAACCTAACCTCAACTGCTCTGGAAGAGGCATCATGTAAGCGCTTGATAAAGCTATAATCGTCCATTACCATCCATCCATTTACTTCCTTAGTGTTGATAAGCACATGTGGCAAATCTCTGGCTCAACTGCCAACAGCCGTGCCAGCACTCAACCAAACGTGCCAGCAGTCTGGCACACAAGGGCTTGCTATCTGGGCTATGTTAATAATATCCTAATTCTGATATATTATTGTAAAAGTTTTTTTGGGAAAACAAACAAACAAACAACACAAGTCTGTAACAAAGTTTATTTCCGGTACTTTTCTGCACAGTTTTTCCATTAAAATACCTGTAACTTCCTAACCCTAACCATAACCCTAACTTCAAGTCTGGACCTTAATTGGAGCTGTTTGCTAAAAATCAATGTGTGCCTAGAGCAGATCCCCTGACAGCAAGAAACTCCAGGACAGACCTGCTCCAGCTCCATTTAGAAGTCAGATCATCGGGGGACTTCAGGTGATGTCGGAATGTAGTAGACGTGTTAGTCTCGCTCTCCCGCGATTTTACTTTCAAACAAAACTTTTTCATAACCCCTGACAATAAAAAAAAAACATATTTGTAAACAGAAATCGCTATATAAAGTACAAACCGGCATAATGTTGAAATCAGCGAAGTCATCTAGGAAGGGCAATGTTGAGGTACCGGCCACATGTGATAGCTCCTGTATGGCTATCATAGCTAGCCTGCTAGAAGAACACAGAGCCAGCATCTCCGTCGATTTTAAAACAACCTTTGTGGCCCTCGAGGTGAAGTTGAGCAACACTCAGGCTACAGTAACCAAGCACAATCAGCGTATCAACTCTCTGGAGTCGACTGCTGATCTGCAAGATCAGCGAATCAAAGCGATGAAGGAGCGATACACAGTCTTAGCCGATAGCAATGCCAAGCTAATTGCCAAGACCGCAGATCTGGAGGGTCGGAGCCGCAGAAATAATATCCGTATTTTTGGACTCCCGGAATCTATCGAGGGACCCCGACCCACAAACTTCTTCTCAGAACTCCTAGTCGAATTGCTAGGCGATCAGATTCTTCAATCTCCTCCCAAATTGGATTGCGCGCACAGGTCGCTTGCAGCTAGGCCTCATGGTCGAGACCGCAACCCATAATTATTCGGCTTCACCGCTACCAGACCAAGGACCTAATCGTCCGCGAAACCCGCAAGAGGCAAGACCATCTCCAGTACCGTGGGACACCCATACAGATTTTCTAAGACTACACCCTGGAGGTTCTGGAGCAGTGTGCAAAGTACCAGGACGTCATGGCTAAGCTGTACAACCTGGGTCTCAGACCAGCTCTTCTGTCTCCAGGCCGCCTGCAGATTACGCTGGGAAGCGGAGCTAAAGAGGTTCTCTTCGGCTGAGGAGGCTGCGGCCTTCGAGGCTAGCTACCAACAGTAGCCGGTGGTCAACTAGCTTGGCCGCTAAGCTGAGCTAGGCTAGACACTAGCCATCTAGCATACTTCGTACATCGCCTTATTTTTGTGCTCTTTAAAGTGCCCCATGGGACTAACATCAGCTCAATATGGGACTAAGATACATCGTAGTATGACCCTATATTTTCATATTATTAATGCATATGCACTGTACAAAGACGATGAACACTGATTGTAGACATATATGCACTTTTTGTCGTTGTTGTACACCTGTGATGGAGCCACTATTGGCGGTAACACCGTGACATTTGCCTCCGGTGTTCTTATTTTATTTTTATTTGTTTATTCTTCTATTTTGTCTTGTCCTGCTATGTACTGTTTCTAACAGAGCTATTCTACTACTGATAGAGCCTCCTGGTACATTTACACCACTGGTAATGTTCTCTAAATTTCTATATTATCTTTTACAATGGGTAAGCCCAAATTGTGCTCCCGTGGCACTTTAACTGTTATTCCTTTAAATCATTATTATTTTCTTACCATGGAATTTGTGAATTTTTTTGTTCCTATATATACTGTTCACAACTGTTTACATTTGTTAATGTAGGGGTTTTAATGAAGGGATGTGGGTGATGAGACATCTTGAGAATGGTAAATGGTAAATGGACTGCATTTATATAGCGCTCTTATCCAAAGCGCTTTACAATTAATGGCTCTCATTCACCAGAGCAGTTAGGGGTTAGGTGTCTTGTTCAAGGACACTTCGACACGCCCAGGGCGGGGTTTGAACCGGCAACCCTCCGACTGCCAGACAATCGGTCTTACCTCCTGAGCTATGTCACCCCTGTAAGAAGGAAAGATAATAAAGAAAGGAAGGTTTGTGCCAATCTGTTTGGCAGAGAAGGGTTGTATTAAGGGAAATGAAGGGACAGGGGGGTGGGAGGGGGAAGAGCAGGGGTGGGATTGATCGTTCGGGGTGATAAGTCTGGGGGGGAGGGATAGGACAGGGAGGAAGAGCCAGGTAAGGGTGGGTGGGGAGACCTCTTTGTTTGTCTACCCTTCATTTGGGAGTCCTTTTTCACTGAACTCACATACATTATATTGTGTTGTTTCTATGTGTTGTTTTCCTTCTCCTTTTTGTTGCTTGCACTCCAGGACCAACCTGACATTCCTGAAATTATACGCTGTGTCATGGCTAGCGTGACTGGCGTAGGGGCCGGTGGCGGACAGGCAGTGAGGATCATCTCGTTAAACACTGGTGGGTTGAACACAACTGTGAAACGTGCAAAAATTTTTACACATATCAAAAGTCTAAACGTGGACATAATGTTTATTCAAGAGATGCATTTATGTAACTCTGACCAGCAGAAACTGAGTAGGCCTTGGATTGGACAGGTTCTCCATTCCAAATTTAATCTGAAAATGAGGGGTACAGCTATACTAATTAGGAAAAATGTACATTTTACTCCTAACACCATCATCGCAGACATAAATGGCCACTATGTCATTGCCTCCGGCATACATTATCAGAAGCCAGTCATTTTAACGTCCATTTATGCCCCAAACTGGGACACCCATAGCTTTATGAAACTGCTGCTGTCCTCTATCCTGAATTTAGATTCACACTTATTGATAATGAGAGAAGACATGAATTGTGTTATGGACCCAACACTTAATAGATCTAGCCCAAGACATATTACACCCTCAAAAGCATCTCAGACTCTCTCTGCCTTTATGGACCAATATGGTTACGTCGACCCATGGAGATTCGTAAAGCCCTCTACTAGAAAATACTCTTTCTTTTCCCATCCCATCGTTCATTCTCTCATATAGATTATTTCATTGTGGATAAAACACTCATCCCATCTATTGTCTCCACCCAATATTCACCGATAACTGTATCAGACCATTCCACTGTGATTCTAGATTTTCACATTGACCTTAAGCCCAAGGGATTTAGATTCCAGCGTTTGGACCCACTTTTGCTAGCCGATGCAAACTTTTGCAAATACGTCTCTGAGTCAATTACATTCTTTTGTAAGACCAATAAAAATGAAGAGACTCCCGCGCCTCTGCTGTGGGCAACCCTCAAAGCCTTTATAAGGGGTAAAATTATTTCACATGCCAATAAGCTTCGTAGAGCACGTCAAAATGAGCTAGAAGAGTCTATCACCACCTTAGACAACCTATTTTCAATTAACCGTTCACCCAATTTATATAAAGAAAGGATGGGACTTCAAACGGAACTTGATCTTCTCCTAACAAAAGAGGCAGAACGTCTCCTACTGCGCTCTCGAGGGACCATGTATGAACACGGAGACAAGTCTGGTCACCTCTTGGCCCACCAACTGAAGGCCAAGATGGCATTGAATCAAATCACCCAGATACGAGATGATTCAGGCTTTCTTGCTTCTGACTCGGGTGATATCTTCAAAACATTCTACTCCCAGCTTTACACATCAGAATCTCCCAAGGATGAAGCTCAACTACTTAACTTTTTTGAGAATTTAGACATGGCCAAGATCTCTACTAGGGATTGCCAAATGCTTGACGCCCCGTTAAAGCTTTCTGAAATCAAAGAAGCAATTAAGTCAATGCATAGCGCCAAGTCTCCGGGCCCTGGCGGGTACCCGGTGGAATTTAATAAAAAGTTTTCAGACCAGTTAGCCCCGTTGTTACTTGAAATATTTAATCAGTCTCACCACCAGGGCTCGCTGCTGCCCACCCTTACGCAGGCCTCTATCTCTTTGATTTTCAAGAAGGGCAAAGATCCGTTGAACTGCGCGTTATATTGCCCAATCTCACTTTTATCTGTGGACATGAAAATACTTGCAAAGGTCTTTGCTCGCTGATTTGAATCTGTTATACCTTCAATCATGTCGGAGGATCAGACGGGATTCATAAAAGGGAGGCACTCTTTCACAAACATACGAAGGCTTCTCGGCGTCATTCACACTCCGCCCTCCCCTACTGAACCAGAGGTGATCATATCTCTTGACGCTGAGAAAGCCTTCGACAGGGTGGAGTGGGTCTATTTGTTCTCTGCGCTGCGACAGTTCGGCTTTGGTGAAGAC